>NC_034409.1:121525454-121642799 GCF_002078875.1 Numida meleagris
GGGGAGGGACACTGATGGGAAGGGGAGAGCTCAGGGGTTTCAATTTTTGATTAAAAAGGTAAAACCAAACTTTCCATTTTATCTCACCCAAAAATTTAGTTTTGTACTGTAAGACAATAGAAAGCACAGCAATGACAGCAGAGCAGCAAGGTCCTAGGCAAGTGAGGACACGCTCACATGCAACAGCTGTAGCCACAGAAACTAAGCAAAGAATCTGGTTACCTTCAGAAAGCCTCAAATACACAAGGATCTCCAGCAGGATACCCTTGCCTCCACTGCCAACCCTTAAATGAGGTCTGGGAAGGGGTGGTTCCTGGCTCCACCCCTTCCAGTCACTCAGGTGCATTGCATGCAGCTGAGCTCCCCTGGGTTGGCCCTGCCTTCCCACCAGGTGCTCAATCACTGGGTCAAGCTGTGACTAAGCATTTCTGCTACGCGTACATCTTGTGCGTGCTACAAGAAAGTCCCTTTCTTTTAACCAGTTCCCAAGTTTTGGAATTATCATCATGTAGAAGCTTTTCATCTCCTGTAGTTTTTATTCTTTAATTCTTCTTTAAAAAAAAGTACCTGAAACTAAGCACAACATTCCCGGTAAGAATGGAAATCTCCCTGGATGTTAACTTCTTATAATACAGAACAAAACAAAGTAATTCCAAAAAAATACTGGTAAGTCCACGTTGGTTGAAGAGAACACTGCATTGGCAGTGCTGCCATTGAATGCTGACAGGTTTCTTCCATATTCGGGACAATACAAGCTTTTTTTCTGCAAATGGTTAAGAAGCTATAACCTGGCAACATGCACAAACAGTTTGAAGTATTCCTTCCAAATTGTTAGCAGACACGTCACACTAAACATCCTCAGCAGAATCATTTCTGCAGCCATCTTTACCTGCATAAGATGAAACCAGAGGAAAAAAAAACTTTAAAAGAGGCAGTTGACAATGTTGGTGCTGTTCCCACCCAAGGGAGCAGGCTTTTGGCTAAATCCAGAAGTGAGCTGAGCAGACTGCAGGTGATCCATTCTTCTGTCAGCACCGAGTGCCTCTGCAATCAATCAGAATCACTATAGGGACACAGGACAGAGGAAAGTGGACAGGTTTTAAAACCAAGAGGTAAAAAAATATTTTCTTAAATTTTAGTGTGAATAAGTATTTTTAAATAGGCTAGAAAAACACGTTTTAAAACAATTCTGCATGGGAATAATGTGTCCTGCAGAACATCCTTAAATAAGATCCAATACCTAATGTAACACCAAAGATGGCATTCATTTTCAAAAACAGCTCATGATTTGGCATTATTGTTTAGAAGTCAGTATTCATTAGTTTACAGATAATCATGATAAACTGAAAGTTCTTCCTAAGAGGAAAATAAAATAGAAAAAAATTGTCTTCAGTTATTTTTTCCTTCTGTAAGCAAGCCATCAAAAGAAATACACAGCAAGGTACTGAGAACTAGTGGCTTCCTTTGGAAGAACCATTCCCTCATACAGTTTACATCAGAATTCTGTGATCAAATCTCAAAAGCAAGCTGAGAAAGGGTCAGTGCCTAATAACTGCTTAAATAAGATTTCCATTCAGTTGGTCACTACCACTATCACTGTTAAGAGTATTTGTGTTTTCTGTATGTGTTGATAAGCATCAAAAAATGCTAAACAAGTTACCACACCTTAAACCTTACCGTAGAGATGAAGTACTACATTTTCTTCTCCTCTGAGGCTGTAGCCCTCAAAACAACAGACATGAGTTATGAAAGTCTAACCTGAGAATGGAAAGATGGGGACAGTGCCTCTCAAATGACTGTTCTATTTTAAAATCTTTCCTATATATTTTATAGGAGGTAAACAATAAGTGTGGGCATGTGTGTGTGCATCAGTGCATTTACATACTCCTACACCCCTACACTCAACTCCTTTGTCATAATTAACACTCATTATTCAACAGTTATCCAAATCAGTGGTTGGACTAAGCTTGCAGCTTGGAGAGCAAATCATGTCATCTGCAAATGTAATGCAAATTTTACATCCCAGATGAAGAATTTGCCAAGCCTGAGAACTGTCACATTCAGAAGTGCTCCATCAGCATGGGAAGCTGACCCAAAACTATATAGCAGGTTTACTTCCCTCCATCAACCTGACACAGGTGCTAAACACACCTACAGGAGCTACTGCAGCTCTGTGCCTCAGGAGCTTTCTTGCTTCCACCACTCTGGGTACCTGGGGCAATATGTGGTTGACTGCACAAAAAGAACCAATATCAGGGCCCTGCAGGTCCTACCAGACTAATCCAGACCAACAAATCAGTTTGAAAAGAAGGTTTTGAGTGGGATTCAAGTTACACTGTTATTTTCTTATATGAATGAGAAGAAGTATATGAATAATAAGAAGTGAATAAAGAAACATTGTGCACAGGGTTATTTAACCTATGCAACGTCTATACAGTTTTGCAAAGGGAAAGAAAGAATAACAGTTTCTTCATAAGAGCTGGTATCACACTGTCCACAAAGTCAAAAATAAGCAAGTGTAGAGGGAATAAAATGATCGCATTTGAAATATAAAGCAGCCAATGCCATTCTTATTTACCAAAGTTTTGCAAAGAAAAACGAAAATGAAAGCAAGAGTTTCCTCCTATGACAGCTTGCAAGTTGGCATCAAGTCCTCATAATGAAAAGGGGGATCTAGCACAGGAAAGCTGCTCAAGTGGAAAACTAATTGGGGAGAGGGGTATAAAGCAGCAAACAATACCAGAGAAAATCAGAGACAAACCGTTCTCTTCTTTCCACCATAGTTAGAGCTGGAAAAAGAATATTTTGAATACTGGAGACAATAAATGTCAGATGCTATCATTGCAGCTCGGTAAACACATGTTGATCCTGTCATATTTTATGCAGCTGAAATCAATTTCAGCCATTTTCAGCTAAAGCGCAGTGAGATAGGTGTTGTGCCTTTTAATTAGAATGCTGCTCATTGCAGCGCCAAGCTATGAACCATTTGAAAAATTAAACTAATGCTGCTTTATCTTGTTCTGTGAAAGAAACATTTTAAACATTTAACGCGAGAACAGAATTTCTCCTTTTGAGAAGCAGAACATAACATGAGAAAATGGTATGAACTCCAACATTAATGGCTAATGAACATAAATGAAAGTATTTCCACAAGCATGCACTTCTTTCTGCGCTTCAAGGCCACAGAACACTGGGAGGTCAAGCTGTACTCTAGAAAACAGAACCAAAAGCAGATCAACAGCAGCGTATATTGCCATTAATACAAAGTACTTTTGTTGAGATAAAAGGTGAAGCTTGCCCTAACTTCTAGAAAAGTGAAAGTTCCTCCCTTAGGCTTTACATAGCAAACTGCCCTTAAATGCACTAACCAACTACCGCTACAGGTACTAAGAATACGCAGACACAACAGACAATTTTATCCCAACTAGCAGACAATTTTATCCCAACTGGGGCAAGCATGGAATCCATTTGCAGGGCACAGATTCTGCCAGTTTTCCAGATCACCATTTCTGTTGCTTTTGCACAACATCCCATTTCAACAAGACCCATCGAAGTACCTTAATGCCTACTAAGTGCATCAAGAGGAAAGAATAAAGAATTTACTGTTTTGCTTTGGAAAAAAAATAAAGTTTGTTTCTGGTAAAATAAATAAATACGCAACATACTTGGCATCCAGCAACAGAAAATTAACGTAAAAGAAAGATATTGGAAGTTGGTGGATCAAACATGTTAACTAAAGAAAAACAGACTTATACTCATTCTACTGTTCATATTCCAAGAATTACTTATTAAGTAATATTAGTAATCTGGATACACTGATGCCACCACCTTCTCTCACTCACATTTTCAGTGCTGTAAACACGAGTTGGTAGGTAAACATCATAAAGCATCTCAGCAATAGATACGGGCTGATGAAGTGCCATATATGCATAAGGAATGACAGAAGAAATGGCAGGAACTGAAAATTTGCTGTATATAAACTCCTTGAAGTTTGCTTCTCTTTGTGTTAAAAAAGAAATAACCACAGTGCTTGAAGTTGAATTAAAAACTCAGGCTAGTTAATACATCTATAAAACTTCAATTTCTAGCTTAAAAATAAAGCACATTTGAAAAACAGGCCACTAATACTCTTCAACTAGTTTTTTGTGGTTTCAGAAGCAGCAGAGATACGCTACAGTATATTTTCTTAGTCCTTTCTCAGTTCAGAAACAGAGCATTTGAAAATTAGACAGCTCATTAGACAGCTTCCAGAACCTGGAAAACTTGTACATGAAAAGCATATAATCACAAGCTTACTGATATGAACAAATACATGCTCGTTAGTGAAAAATAAATAAATTATTTAATTAAACAACATGTCTCTGATTTGTCCTGGAAAGTTCATCTCTTACAATACATGAATTAATGCCTTGGACAACCGCTCTGCCCTCCTGCTTATTAAGTAAAGATATGAAGAGAAATCTGCTTTTTAAAACAGTTTGCAGTGTTAGGAAGGGTTGGAATCCTTCCTAGGTACATCGGGATTTGCAAGGTGCATGAAAGCCGCATTTAGCATCCTGACAGCACTTGGTTTTGCACGCGTCCAGGCAAAGACACATTACCCAGAGGCAGCAGAACAGGCTCCAAAAGCAGGAGAGGGTGGGAAGGGGGAAGCCGGGGAAGCCAGAGAAGCCAGGGAAGATCCACTGAAATTCAGAGGGGCTGAAGCAGCCTCTTTCCATCCTACTCACCTCCTCCAGGATGCCTGCCACTCCCCACAGTCTCTCAGGTGTAGGGTTCTCACACAGCCTCCCCATAGGCAACTCATATGGGGGTCTTTTTCTCCACAACCTCCTGCAGCAGCTCCTACCACCGTACCACACCTCTCACACAACCAACTCACAACATAACAGAGCTCACTAGAGCACTGCTTTATTTCCCCTCCTGCCATCTTGCTCCCTGAGGCCACATGCTCCAATCACTTCTGCTGGGACAGTTCAAATACCACCAGCAAAAGAAACATACCAAAACCAGTGGTCTGCTGGCTTTAGCCCCTGGAGTAGCTCACCATGTTGTAAGATGCATGTAAAGAGTTATAGGGAATAAGATGAGAGAAGGGAAAAAAGCACAAAACAGTAGAGATCAGACCCCACAGTCTCGTGAGGCCTCCTGCCATTGGCTGTTAGACCAGGTTAACCACACGATGGAAGTGCACTCCAGCAGCACCTGAAAGTGCCTGGGCCTACTCCTAACTCTTCCCCACACTCCCAACTCTGCCATATGCTTTCTGGTTTTGAAGGGCTTTGGGGTGATTGTCTTCTTTTGTGACTGTATGAGTATTTTCGGTTGGTTTTGTTTTTTTTTTAAGCCACAGTAAAACACATTCCCTCAGTGACTATAAATTTTGCAGTAAAGTTATCTGCATTTGGGGGAAAAAAATAAAGTCACAATCCACAGCAATCCTGGAGCCTGGGGTCTGAGGCCACCCAGGGAAAGAATGCCTTCCTAGTCACAGTGTTTCCAAATGTAGCCAGAGCACAGGAAAACAGGGACCTCCTTATTTCACATTTTCAGACATGTAGTTGCCACAGATCCCCCTGGAGAACACTAGATCCAAGAAATGATGAATCAAAAAAAAAAAAAAAAAAAAAAGGTTTTCTGTTGTAATGCTGCAGTGAAATCTTCCTTTTCTTCCCCCATAGCAGTCACACAGATTACAATGCACCAATTAATTCAGGCAGCATTATGGAGCAAATAAACTCCTACATAGACAACAATGGAAGCTCATCTTCGCATAAAGATCAGCCAGTCTAGAACAATTACTTCAATACACTCACGACAAATAAGCCTTCCTTCAATGCAACAATCATTAACTTTCTTTCTTCAATTTCTTCCGTCTTCTGTCCTGTGCCATTCCTCCCCTATTACATGCTCCAGCCCGTATTCACCCTGCCCTCAGAGCAGTCATGAAGTACAGAACATGCCCCGTGTGCAGTTCTCCTCCATCCCTCTTGACTCTCTGCCCTGGCAGAGGAAAACATGCCCCTTGTAAACATCACAGGCAGCATACAATGCAGAATGCAATCTGAAAACCTAGGCAGGTAGCCAACGTAATGAGAAAGTTGTCTGCTTCTCTTCCCTAGGAAAAAAAATACATGTATATATTCACAGATAGAAACAAAAGTTTTGGTTAAGATCATCTGAGGTTTTCATCCCATAAAAAATAAATAAAAAAAAATCAACAAGAAAAGCAGATACCTCTAAAGCACAACTTTGATCAATAACCTCTGTACTAATCTCCTTTTTACCAATGATTGCAAAAATCCTGCAAGATACCTTATCTTCTCAACCTCCCTAAACTAAAAACAATACCTGGCAATTCCCCTCACTAACTTCACAATAATTAAAATGAATTCTTGCATGCCGTAGCTCCTGATCATAATAATATAACTGAAGAAGAAAATCAAGTATTTCATATAAAGTCATAAAGTCTTAAAACACTTGTGAAAACAGCCAAGTCAATCAGCAATCATTTTCCTTACCATCAAGGGAAGTTATTTTCATCCAAGTAATAAATCTCACAAAGGACTTTTCCTAGAAGATACTCATCAGCTTTTAATCACATTTCTCCTCTATTTCAAATCACCAGCAAAAGATTATTTAATAGGATGGACCTTTGCATCACCCTCCACCATGCCCATTCTTCAGATTGTTCTATCTCATTTAGAACTATTTTTTTCCTGAAATTCTTCTTTGTTGTTTGAAATTAATAAAAATAATTTTCTATTTTTGTAACAGTCAACCTATGAAATGAAATTTCTATAGACTCCGTGCTAAAGGAATACTGGTAGAGGTTTCTAACAAGCTAGATTCTGATTTAGGTAGGAGGCAGTTTTAAGTCCTGGAGTACTTTGCTTTTCCAGTTCCAGTGTACTTTCATACACATATAAATTTTTGGCATTGCTGAATTCACTAAGATCTGAGCATGCAATCAATTATTAAAATTTATACTGTTAGTGCTGTCATGTACTTCATTTCAAGTCAATGGAATAATTATCAGAAACAGAATCTCACAGATTCTTTCCAAAGTCATACCTATAATATACCTTCAAAATGTGTAAAATCTTTTGAGTTCAAAAATGTCTCCAAGGTACTTCAGAAAACTTTAATTATGATCACTTATGATTATAAAAAGCAGCTTTAAGTAGAGTTTCCTATTATCAGAAGTCCCTTCTTATTTAAGGTATGTCCCTATGATATTTTAAAATCTGATCTCTTATAAGCACTAAAAATTTCCATCTTGCATCAGAATCAAATAGGGTATATGCAAGCAGTCTTGAAAATGAGTAATTTCATGTACATGGGGATGGTCTCATCTTTTTAAACAAAGCAACTTGAGCATGACACTGGGACCCAAAATCACTTTTCCCTTCTTCACATTCAATTTTTTTGCATCCTTTCCAGATGATGGCTTATTTTATAAGAGGTATTAGCTCTAGCATGATTTTACTTCATTCCATCAGTCAGGTACCCAGCTGTGATACACTGACATAACATGAAAATGCTGTCAAGAATAGCAAAAGACCCCTTCTCTGCCATATTACCAGCAGAGCTGAGAACATACATTATCCTCTCATTATTTCAGGTAACGGTTTGTATTTTCTTCAAACAGCTTGCTGCATTTCCATAATGACCTAGAATACTATAAAATATGGAAAGATACCCTCATTTTACATTTCTGTAATGGTTTAGGAATATCTTTCAATTTAACTGGAATTTCCCATATGAATCTTTCAGACTGACAACAAAATAAACAGGTTTCTAAAAACCCAGGAGAAATTCATGAGGTTCAACAAAGCCAAGCGCAAGATCTTGCACCTGGCAACCCCCGCTATCAGTACAAGTAGAAGGACAAAAGGATTGAGCACAGCCTTGCCAAGAAGGACTTGGGGGTACTGATGGATGGGAATCTGGACGTGAGACAGAGATGTGCCCTTGCAGCCCAGAAAGGCAACCACATCCTGGGCTGCATCAAAAGAAGCATGGCCAGCAGGGTGAGGGAGATGATCCTGCCCCTCTACTCTGCACTGGTGAGACCTCAGGAGTACTGTGTCCAGATGTGGAGAACTCAGTACAGGAGAGACATGGACCTGTTGGAGCACATCCAGAGGAGGGCTACAAAAATGACGTATGGAGTGGAACACTTCACCTGTGAGAACAGGCTGCGAGAGCTGAGGCTGTTCAGCCTGGAGAAGAGAAGGTTCCAGGGAGACCTGAGAGCAGACTTTCAGTATCTAAAGAGGGTGTGTAAGAAGGAAGGGGACGACTTTAGCAGGGTCCGCTGTGACAGAACAAGGGGAAACAGTTTCAAACTAAAAGAGGGGAGATTTAGACTGGATGTAAGAAAGAAATATTTTGCAATAACGGTAGTGAGGTGCTGGCATAGGCTGCCCAGAGAAGCTGTGGGTGCCCCACCCCTGGAAGCATTCAAAACCAAGTTGGATGGGGTCCTGGGCCGCCTGAGCTGGTGGATGGCAGCCCTGGGCAGGAGGGATGGAACTGGATGATCTTTAAGGTGCCTTCTAACCCAAATCATTCTATGATTCCACACAACTTCTCAAACCATAATAGAATATTAAAGATCAGATTGACTTACTTAGAAGTACACATACAAAAACATGAGAAGTGGTTGTGATTATAAAAGAAACTATTCCCACATTCCTGATTCAACTCTGTCACTAAGGGCTTGACGTGATACAGAATAAAGATCTCAAAAATTATACTGCACATGCTATGATTGTTCTTAAATCACAGCACTTAATTTCTAAGTTGTCATTCCATCCTCTTCAGTAATTATTAGGGAAAGAAGAGGAATAAAAACATTATCTGTGGACTTCAGGTTTCTAATTTTTTCTTTCTCAAATACTTCAAGAAATAAGGTTGTTTCATGTCACATCCTTTAAGCACTGTATCTAAGCAAACAGTATTTAGAGAACATACATATTTAGAAGAATTGCATCATCATTCACTGGCAACTTGACAAGTTTACAGCAGTCCATAACATAAGGAGTGTTTTTAATATATCTCTAAACTGCTGAAGCTGTTATACCATAGAATATTACTAACACCATAGACACTAAAGCACATATCTTTATTATGTGTCAGCTAACAAAATGGACAAATAATAAAATACAAAGATTTTATATTAATATGAATAGACAAATGTTTCACTAAATGTAGCATAGAAAGAAAGGCGAAATAAATTTATGGTTATTTGAATTATCATCCCATATAATAAAATCCTTTTTAGGATTAAATTATCTCCTTTGAACATAAAAAAAGATAATCACGGACTTTCTTACTGACGCATTCTTTTGTAAATACTGAAAGTAACTTACAAGCGATGATATTGCCATTTCAAAGAGCACTGATAAAAAGTATTCCAATAATAGTACATAGTATCACTTCAGTAACTTACGTATACTTTTAAGTGTGTCTCCCTTAAGGTGATTTTGTTAACACCACAGCAAACTAGCACCATGATAAGGAAACACGGGAGCAAAGAACGACATTATTCGGACAAACAGGAGACAAACATCCTGAAATCTAATATTGCCTTGGAAAAAGTCAAATAACAGACAGACTAACTAATCTTTGAATCTAAAACCTGGAAGACGTACTTGTTCTTGGCCACATACAAACAACTAGGCCATGAAGCCAAGCAATCTTGCTCCCCTTAAAAGCAGGGCCTCACACCCACAGCCTACAAACACACCTTCTGGCTTCATAGATTTTTAGGAGTGGACCTTTCACCCCAGCTTGATAAAACACCTAGACAGGAGGCCCACGGAAAACAGGAGGTAAGAGCAGGGCTGCAAAGGCTACAGAACTAGACAAGAAGCATAAGACTGAGACTCAGACTTTGTACAGATTTGTTTCACTTTTATAAGCAGTGAGGACCCAAAAGCACAACTGTTTGAGAAGGCAGCAAGTCAGTCTATCCAGTTAGGAATGGCTAGCTACACAAAGACAAGCAGAAAAGGTGAAAATATCAGATTTACCCCCCTCAATGAAAAAGGCCATTGCGAGGGGTCCCTACCTCCACCTCACAGGAAAGAAGTTGTATCTTGGTGCACACTGAAAAGACCTTGTAGAAGTTTAGGGTTGCTCTGTTGTTAAGCCGATCCCATGGCGCACAGCAGAAATATGGCTACTCACGGCCAGTTTTTATGGAATAAATTGAAGCAACTCAACAATAATGACAGTAATGCAAAACCTGAGATCCAGTTATCCTAAATTTACCTACCGCATATCACAGATTAGCAATACTACTAAGGACAGGTCCAAGTCCAAGGTCCAAGGTACCTTCATGTCTGCTATATGAGGTTAACGCTCCATATATTACACTTGTATCAGCTACAGTGAGGTAGAGCAGGCATCCACTTTCTCACTCCATACTACAGCCCTCTTCTTGGGAGTCTCTTGAGTTGGAACAAATGGTTCTCCATCAGCTCAGAACTTGCCCAAGAAAGGTAACAGTGTGACACAGGTGTCCAACCTATCCTCATCAATACTGCCACAGCTTACAGACTGACAGATACGTGCATGGACAATCTTGTTATTTTTCATCCAGTGTTATTTGGAAGAGCTACAAACAATGCAGGGGAATTGGAACTATCTGCCCCCAGTCTGGAGGGTCGCTATCCCCACTCAGGGGAGTACTGAGGGTGATATTGGGTGGTATCTAGATAGACGCATGAAAGTTCTACGTCTTGCTGTGAAAGATCTGAAACTGAATCTCTATGTGCATCACCAGAAGAGCTGCTGCTGATTGTCTAACCAAATATACATTCCTCAAACACAGGCTTTAAACTTTTGCCAACACCTCTTCACTGTTCCAACCTATTGTTTCATGGCTCATCTGTCCCATACAGACTAGATGCTTGATACTGTGCCCTCTGCCAGGTTTACCTAGGTCTGAAAATGTTCCCGTTCACACTGGCAGGGCAGCAGCATTCCTCCACTCCTCATACCTGCACTAGAAATTCACCTCTCCGTATTTACGCTCTTTCTACTCCTTCCCCAAGCAGATGCTAAAAGCAATTAAGAGGGAACACTGGACAAGGCAGACTCCTGATCCAACCTAATCCAGCAATTTTTGTGTGCGCTTTATCTATCCTTCTAATCCTCCTTTCTGAGTTACAGATGCTACTGCACCGTACATATTTATGCAGCCCACACTACAAAAATACTCACCTGCCTTGTACAGCTGCACGTGATCCATTGAAACTTGACAATCATTTTCTAGATGTGGACATTTCTTAGGAGAGCAGGTTGTTACAACTTTTTCCAGAGAACGGCCCCACAAATTTTACACCAAAACAATTATTACCAACTATTTACTAGATCAGTGAAGAATTCTGTGCAAGAATTTTCAAAACCTGCCCACAGCAGGGTGGTTGGAGCTTGATGACCTTTAAGGTCTCTTCCAACCTAAGCCATTCTATTAGTCTATGAATTTCTGAAAATGGGAAGGGAGAAAAGGTATGTCAACAAAAGTGCAATCAGTATTTCTAAACAATTCTTTTGTTTTCAATGCCACAGTCAACATCTCCAATCTTTACAAATCAATAGAAACTTCACCATTAACATCTCTATTAGATGCATGGTATACAACATGACACACTCATAGAGGCAAGGAAATAACAAGGGAAACCCCATCATCCTAGATGCAGACACATATAAGCTACTGCCCGCTGGAGATCACTCCCACTGTAAAATCAGTTTAGCTCTCTTAAATTTCTGCACACCTCCATTTTCCAATTTATGAACACATCCCCCCACAGCAATTGTGGATGAGTGCTGAAGGAGCTGCAGAAGTGAGAGTCTCTAAAAGACCATGGGTACCATGTAGAAAACTGCACAGATAATTAAAACACAACAAACCAATGCTATGTCAGATTTTCTATCTGGAAGGCATTATTCATATGGAGTTCATACTCCATCTTAGGATTATTCTAGATAAGAGCTCATACATGAAGTGATCAAGGAAAAATTGAAATTCTCACCATATGTATTACAATTACACTACAGCATTAAGAAGCATCCCCTTGCAGTAGCCATGCATAACAGGGTTTGCCTGTGACACTGCCTGTGGAATCAAGGCCAGTGGTTTCAACACTAACAGTTGACTTGCAACCTCAAATGAAAAGATCTGAATGCACAGCAAAATAGAAAGGAGACTGAAAGTCTTGAAAACATTCAGTATCAGCCAAGTCTGAAACAACTTTCCATAAGGACTGTCTGAAGATCACCCTCTCAGTTAAATACTGTTTGTTGTATCAGTGCTTTCTTTCAGAAAGGCCTTTCTTCCAACAGCCGAGGGAGAGCTGGTGCTTTCAACCTGGACACACCAAGGGATTACAAACAGGGTTTACACTGAAGCCTACCTGCTCCACAAAGCTCTTGTGAAACTAGAACAGATAACTAGCTGTTACCTAGGAAACTGAAAGTAAAGTAAAGTCCTGTGTAAACTATTAGGCTGTTTAACAACCAGAAAATTAGAAACAGAAAGAGTCGCTTGGTACAGAAATGATTTATTGCAATCTACAAGCAAACTTGATCCCTGAGTGCTTCATATCCTCAATTCCAACATAGCCGGACACAAGCTTTGAAACTCATGGTTTCATTTCAGAAGAACTTTCAGGTCCTTCTGGAAAAATGCTGTGATCTGTCCATAATTACCTAAACACAAACCTCGGCGCTGGCAGAGTTCGTGCCTTCAGGCATGCAGAAAGCTACAGCCTTTGTACACCAACAAAGACTGAGTCCTACCATGTGTACAAAAACTGCCAGGTACCTGGCTTAGCAACATCTCCAAGCAGCATATCCCTTTCTTTCTCTTTGACTTAACTCAAGCATGACAACTATGAGACATGAAGGTCTGTGAGCTTCTCTAAAATACCGCTTACAAACAAATACAAAAGCTCAAGTAATTCAATTACTTAGAAATAAATACCACACCACATGCCCTGCTCCTTGTCTGTTCTCACGTATTTTCCCCTCCTTCAAGTTTGCACTGTAGTTACCGCTCAGGCGGTGTCAGCTGGGAGCACGGACAGGGAACGCCATGCAGGCTGCTGGTGCTCCAGCCTCCACCTCATGTCAGATCGCTCGGAGCAGGGCGAGACGATGATGTGCTTGAACGAGAGCAGCTGCTCTGCCCTGGCAGGGCCAAGAACAGAGCTGTAATCACAGCCAGGTGCAGCAGAGGGAATTGGGGGATAACAGCTCTCCTTGTACCTGTGGCATTCGGTGACTTCCAGCCACGCAGTATTTGTTTTTAAGCACCATCCATCACTGTGACACTCTCCCACCTGAGAGGCACCAGAGCAAGCGGCAGCCTTGCCTTTCCTCAGCAAGGCCCTTCCTTTTGCATAACACCCGCTTTCATTCTGTGCCTCACAAACAGCAAGGGCCGTGGTAACTATGGTGTACCAACACAAAATCATAAGAATTCAGAGCACTCCTGGTTACTGCGATCAAAGCTAAATCCTTTAGGAAGATTATCCACACCAAAACCCTTAAAAAATCCCACAGCTCGAGCACTTTTATACCGTGTCTCCCAAGTGAAGCATGGTTTCCCCTGTCACTGAGGAGGGCCACCTCCAGTACCACTAACTAGAGAGAAACGGGATAACGGGGCTGTGCTCCTTCACCCCTCTGCGCAGCCTGGGGCCTGGCAACTCGCTGCCAGCGCAACAGTACAGATACAGACCGCAACTCCGAGGCCGCTCAGCGAAGATCTATTCGAGAGAACACGTATGTCCTCGCCAAACACCAGCGGGAAGCACATGCCCTGCGCGCAGGGGATCACTCGCGCCCCAGCATTCACCGTGTGAAAAAGAGGGGCAGCGCTCATCATCTGCCGATGATTTCACCGCTTCTCTAAAAATATCGTTGTGGAGGAGCCGGCGCGTCCGGAGCCGCGCTCAGCGCAGAGTTGTGGCCAGGCTTGCCGAGGGAGCACGGCACGGCACGGCGCGCCCTACCCCTCCGTGCCCACCTCTTGGCCAGGAGCTGCCCCTCGCCCCCGGGCTCGCCCCCTGCCCGCGGCGCCCCCGGTGCCGGCTCCCACCGCCGCTCCCAACAGTTCTGGCCGCCTCCTCACGGCGGTGCTCCCAGGCGGGCAACGCTCTCTCCCGCCCGCCCGCGGAGGGCGATGACCCGTCCCGCGCGGAGCGGCTCCGGCAGCCGCCCCGCCCGAGCCGCCCCCTCGCCCCGCTGCCGGGGAAGTTGGGCTCCCCTCGCTGGCGGCCCTCCGCCCCCCCACCCCCCCGGAGCCCCGGTACGGACACCTACCCGGAGAGCTTCCCAAGCTTCACAAAGCTAAACACATCCATCCATGCGGCCGGCTGCTCCGCCCGTCGCTCACTCGCTCACTCCAGCAGCGGCGGCGGCAGCTCCATGTCGGGAGAAGGTTGCGTCCAGCGGCGGCAACAGCCCTCGCACAGGCAGCAGCCGGCGGCGGCAGAGGCTGCTACCCCCCTCCGGCGGGGAGCTGGGCTTGCAGCATCTCGCAGGAGCGGCGTTCAGCCGCGCGCAGCCTTCCTCCTCCTCCGCCCCCCCCGCTCCCCGCCTGCCCGGCCCCCTCCCCGTGTAACTCAAGACACGGGGACTGCGTAGCTGGAGGGTCGCCGCCAGCCCGGACCACCGCCGCCTCTGTGTAGCGGCTCAAGAAGAGAGCGGCGGGAGGGGGGGCTGCTCCGCAAGGTGGAGGGTGGGGAAGAGGGAGTTTCTCCTCGCGCCGCTCCCGTGGGGGAGCGGAGGGCGCAGGCGGCCGCGGCCCGGGCGAGCGCCGCCCGCTGGCTGCTGCTGGAGGCGGCGCTGCGGCCGCGGAAGCGGGCCGGGCCCGGGTGCCTCGCTGGTCCGTCTCCGCGGAGCTCCCCAGAGCCGCTGAGGGCTGCCTCTGTCGGCACCCCGCGCTTCCCTCGGGGCCAGGTGGCACGCCTGAGGGAGAGAGGAGTGGGAGAAGGCTCCCCCGCAGTCGGGGCAAAGCACCTGGCAAGAAGGCTGCAGCTTGGAGTGCTCCTCCAAAAGCAAAAACTATGGAAAGCAGACAGCTCTCTTTGCCCCAGTGATCCTCCCCGAGTGACCACACCATTCCGTGCTTCCCTTCAGGGTGGGGAAGGGCCTGCTGGCCCTCTGCACTGGGTGCCAAGGACAGGCACTGACAGGCAACAGGGCACACATCCATCTGCCTGGTTGGCACTGTGGGAGGCAGCGAGCAACCTGTGATCAACCTCTGTCTCTAAAGAGATCTGGAGAAATGGAGTCACAGAATGACAGGACCATAGGAGTTGGAAGGGATCTCTGGAGATCACCTAGTCCAACCCCCTGCTAAAGCAGGCTCTCTGCAGTAGGGAATCCTGGTCCTGCCAGAAAAACTTCCGGGCCGATTCACAGCAACATAAGCATTCTTCATCTTACATTTTGCAGATGAACAGTGTGTCCTGATGTACGAGCAGCACAGACACACTGCTTTACTCTTGTGCCCTGTATCAGACTTACAAATATGCTCTTGAGTTAGCTTTCCATGAGCTTCCTTTGAGCGAGCAGGACAGGAAGGTGGTGAAATTCAAACTCATCTTCATGCAGCTCTACAGCACAGTGCACAGGAATGCATCTTCTACCAATTCAGTCTTTGCATCTTTGTTTGCTAAATAGGTTGATAAGCCCTTCGCTTCCTGCCTCTACGTTATTTCTTTCTCTTTTGTGGGCCTGTGCCTGCATTGTCCCACCACCCCAGACATGAGCAGAGAGCCGAACAAGTAGGCTCTCACAACCAGGTGAAAAACAATGCATTTTTTTAAATATTAAAACTTGTATTGATAGGAGAGCAAAAAGAACAGGCAGTACGAACACTCACTGTGAACTGAGTCTCAAACTATTCTTTAAAACAATAATAAGAGAGAATGATTGATCATCTGTTTACACTGAAAGAACATTGAGCCACCAGCTGCAGGACACTCACTGGCCTACCATAGGCCTAAACGGTTTGGGCTTATTCAGACATGCCATATGAAGTGTTTTACGTTACTATATCAAAATATTTACGTGGTTCTCACATGTAACTATATTTATTTATTGTTATGCCACATTTTTTAAAAGTGAAGAACCTGTGCCTGTCATTCACATTACTCTCTTGGTTGGTAAAAGTTACGAGGATAACAGTTTCAGCTGGTTAGAAACTGGTTTATTTATAAAACTGTCATTATTTATTTATAGACCAGGGAGACAGGCAGAGATCTTACAAAGCTAACTGGAGCTGATATACCATATATAAAATTAAGCACATATGTCCTGTATCAAACAAGGCCCCAGTCTTGAGTACTTTGTGCTCCAAGATTTCTGCCATAAAGGTGCCTTAAAGCACAGTGGTGAGAGCCAGAGAAATAAAAGAGGTGCTAAGTGGTCTCTAGAACTTCTGTGGTTTCCAGGTCTGTTGGTGAGAAGGCAAATGTGGTCCTAGGATATATTAGTGAGGTATTTCCAGTAAAGACGCATAGAAAAGCAGAAAGCTGATCAGAAATGCCATATTCAGCTCCTTCAAGCAGTACATTTGAGAACAAGGAAAGCAGGTGCAGGAGAATGCTAAAAGAGAGTTAAAGGCAATGACGAATCTGCCTTATGAGAAGATAGAAAGACCTTAGCCTAGCAAAATGAAGACAAAGAGCTGAAAAGATTGCTGTTTATGGATATATCCATATGGTAAACATAGGGTGCGTACCCAAAATGATAGGGCTTTATGGTAAGTCATTAAAACTTAAGAGAAATTATCTTTTTCTTTGTCATCCCGAAGAGTTAGATGAAGTATTGCTAAGTTTATAACCACTTCTTTTTTTTTTTCCTAGGCAGAAGCTACTGCAACAATAGAACTTTTCCAGAAGGGCTGTAGAGACACTTTCAGAATAGCTGACATTCTGGGGGTCCATTAAGAGCGGTATCACAGGACACCTAATTCTGAGATGTGCAGGCATGAAAAGGCAAGCTGAACGAGTGTGTTTTTTCCACCTGTGCTAAGTACTGGCAACATTTTGGAGCACTGTTATGCAGGAATTGCCCAAGGAGGAGGAGGCTGGGGCATCGGTATGAACTTCCATTCATGGCTCTTTGGGTAACAGTGTTGCAGCAACTGGATATGAAACCACATCTGAGCTGTGTGAGAAGGACAAATTTGCAAGCTGGAGGACTCTATTTCATGAGTAAATGTCAATATGTGTAGTTTGGACTGGCTTGGGAGCCTTCATCTGTACATCAATATCATGTTCTGGTATTACATCTTCATTTGTAGAAATACCAGCAAGATAGCAAACACGACAACAACGAACTCACAACGAGACAGAACTCTTGCACATACACTTTTAGTTACTACTATAGGATTCTTCTCAGTAGCTTCCTAAATTTAGGGATCCAACTCCAGCAAGTCATACCTCACACTTATGGCGGACAGGCAGCTATCACTCCTATGCATCTCCTTCTAGAACAAGAGATATAAATTGCCTTTTGTAGGTGCGTTATTTTCTCTGTCAGCTCCAGTGAGAGGCACCCTAGATGCCTATCTTTGACTAAAGGCTTGTCGTCTCAATGACTAAAGTTATGTGAGATTAAAAAAAAAAAACATCTGAAGGTGACAAAGGTACATGTAAATGCTGAACAAGAACAGACAGCCAAAGACAGAAAAACAACATGTATTTAGTATCTCAGTAACAAACCGTAATTGAACAAGAAATTCCTAATCTTAAACCAGGAATCTGACATCAATTCCTGGCTGAAATCTTAGCTGGCTTTTTTTAGAACAGAACAGTAAATACCTCCTTCTGAGGATGTTTTGTTACTATGTACTATTATAATTTTATTGCTTTTGCCCAAACTAATTTAATTAGGACACTTAATACTAATGTTTTCTGTAATCATAACTATCTGACTGTAGATGGTAGGCCAGAAAAAGCTTTAATTTCATAGAGTACATCACATCTGCATATTATGCTTTTCCACTGAAGTCTTTGCCTCATTTCTGCTTATTCTGAAGGAAATGTCAGATGTCTGCAATGAACATGGGAGCATTATGTGATCTTAACCTACTAATACCTTAAAACATATTCAATCACTCTAAGGACTGAACTTTTTAACAACCCGAGTTGCTTTTGTCCTAGGGAAACTCCTATGAAGATGGAATGTAAATACCTTTATGAACAGCATGAACATACATTTCTTTATGTGCTCCCAGGTTTTAGGATTTTTCATTTTTCCTTCTGAGACACTGAATGCTCACCAGAAGAATATGCTTTCAACTTTCCTAGGGATTGCACCGCACAAACATTCAGCCCTGCAGCTGCACCAATACGATCTGTTTTATTATCTGCAGGATGAGTACTCTGTGCTTGTAGATAATTTAAATGAAGCCAGGTAGAATACTACTCCAAAGACATTCATGACACCCCTGGAAATGGCTGAGGTCTAGTTTTTCTTTTAGTAATTATGGAGATCTCACAAGTTTTTTTTCCTCTCACATAAATTATACATTTAATTCTATAGTTTTTTTCTCTAAGGCTGGTCAAGATTTTTTTAATGATTTGAAATCTTAGAAAGATACTTAAACGTGCTCCATTTCTACCTCAAGAAGGACTTTAATTCATCAAGTTGGAATTACTTTCTACCCCCTGAGATAACAGTTGAAGGTTCCATGGTGTTTCTGCAGTGCTTCATGGTATTACTCATATCCAGATGTCATACGTGTATAGAGGAGTGCAATGATAAAATCTGTCAAGTAATGGGTTGTTAATGCATAGCTGGTGAGTGGAAGGTTTGAAGAAAGGTATCATTTTGGCATTGTAGTCAGGTACTTACTGAATGTTCTTTGGAGAGGTAGCTGTTTATGACTGTGTCATGTCCTATTCTGTTGTACTCTTGGGCTAGTTGTATTTTAAACCATTAAATTCCTTTTTCAGCCTTGAATCTTCAAAGCTTGCAACTTTTTTAGAATCCGTTTTTTAGTCTAGTGATTACTGTACACTTACAGATCCCTATGAAATATTGTAATGCTTACAGATTTTCTGTCCCCATTTACGTGTTATCAAGAAATCCCTCTGCTCACCTTGAATCTATACCCACATCTTTTTCGGCACCTTAACTGAATGGAGTTTTATCAGGCACATGTTTATTTTTTGTTGACCCATGCACTGTATTAAGCACTACATGTTTTTGATGTCGCTGTATAATTTAGTGAGGCAGATGCGACATGTCACATACAAATGCAAAGTTAAATCATAGATGGTAGAAAATTGAAATAAGAGCAGACAGGATTTTCTAGCTTGTGAGTTAAGAAAGAATAAAACTGAAAGCCTAAAGAACACTTCAGGCTTTTGCGTGGCACAAAGTAAGTGCAGATTTTAGAACTGGTGCAACAATTCTGCTGAAGCCATACACACATAATCAAACATATCCGGGCAGGTTCACTGAAAAGACAGTAAACAGCGACTACTGGTTGCTGTCATGAATGGGAAACTCCTACAGCACATTAAACCTGATTCTGAATTGTGTTTAGATGTTGCCATCCACAGATGAGATCAAGATAAGGGGTAGAACCAAAGACAACACAAAGATAGTAACGTTTTCTGCTTCACCGAAGAGAGAAATAGCAATGCATTATTTCTTTTAAAATAAACTGATCTTCATAAAATTTAAGAAAAAGATTAGTTTGTTCATAATGGATATGTATGAAATATTCAAAGCAGAATAAGAAGAGAGCAGAGTTATCTACAGTGGCTCTTTTACTGAAGAAAGGAACAATTCAGGAACATCTCTAACACATGCATACAAGATCAGCCCTATTCATGGCACCCCTCAGACTAACATATAACTTGAAACAACTGCAAAGCGTGTGTTTGTTGTTTGAATAAATATGATTTCACAAATCATAAGAAAATATATGAAGATGAATCAGTAAGAAAGAAATGTAAAA
Organism: Numida meleagris; assembly: GCF_002078875.1. Classification (NCBI taxonomy): domain Eukaryota; kingdom Metazoa; phylum Chordata; class Aves; order Galliformes; family Numididae; genus Numida; species Numida meleagris. Next base: position 121,545,457 of record NC_034409.1, read on the forward strand.
TGCAAATGTGCACACTTGAAGATATTTACAATAAAGGAAAATTGAGGCAAGTGTAAAATCTCACCCACCCTGTCTCAAGGCAAATCTGGAATCTGCCAATAGCTTTTTTTCATACTTTAACCAAAATAGCATGCAGTCTGAAAATTTTGAGGCAACTTTAGGTAAAATGATAAAAGTAGGATTTTTGAATTCATTGAAACATTAAAAATCAGGTCTAACAGTCTTCCTTCCACTGTGTTATTCAGTTGTGATAAAAATGATCAAATATATGGTGAGTGTCAAAAACCAGAGACATATTCTATTTTGCATTAAGGAATCATTGAAACAAAAGGAAAAGACAGTTACATGAGGTAGGCAGATGTGGGAAAATAGTTACTTTTGTTTAGAGTCTGAAGCTTAAGATCTTCATAAATGTTTTTTAATCATTATTATTTGCCAGTACCACAATATGTTTTCAGTTACAGCTTATAAATTGGCCAGCTTATCAACTTGCAAACATAAAATATTTGATTGTTTCCTCTGCCAGAATAGGACACAAGCATGAAACTCTAAGAAATGTTGTTAACCTCTGTTCTGTGTGGGTTTCCCTTGGAGATATCTGTAACCATCTGAGTAGAAGGGGAAAAAAATAGCAATTTCATGGGAGCAAAACAGTTTACAATCAGAGGGGGAAAAAAAAATCACAATCAATAGAAACCTCACAGACGCAGTGTTCTTATCTGGGTGCCAAAACCTAGTTTTCTCAGTCCATATTTAGGCACTTGCAGATAGGTGGCCTACTTGTCAGCAATACTAACATTCGCAAATGAAAAAGAAATTGCCAGTTTCTCCTAAAACCCAAGCAGCTTACACAAAATTGCCTGAATATCTAAGGAGCCAAACTTCAGCGCATACTTTTGAAGATTTCAGCCTATCTCTTTAAAGATCACACACACTATATTTTATCCACTAAAACGTGTCCTTTTGATCTTAATAGCAGGATTCGTAAATCTAGACCCATTATGTGCAGGGTCTTAGGGAGCAGATAATTATTCTTAGCTGAGGCATGTTGTAGCACGCTGCAGGTGCTATTCCTGACCAGAGCACTAACAGAAAGGACTGTGTTTGGTTTTGGTGTAGCGGTGTGTATACAAGGTGTGTACAGTCAAGAAGACTATGCAACTTGCATTAAGAATGCTGCCTTTTCTAGGTGGAAGCAAGGCTGCCAGTCTGCTTGCAGAATAAAATACAGCAAGGTAGTCACTTGTTCAGCATACTGAATAACATGATAAGGAGTCTTCCATGCTCAAGGCGTTTCTGATTATTCAGTGACCACTGGAAGGATGTATTGAGGATTTTCATTTTGTTCAGGCTATGCAGTGCTTCTAGAACAGAAAGTAAGTGCCCTAACATGGCTTAGCTATAAATACTGGAACAGAATTACCATAGAAAGAGGGATATAGAAAGAGCAATGGGAGTTTCAAAGCTGAAAGGGATGACAATATACCATAAAATTGAGAAACATTTCTTGGGAAAGCGCAGGCAATTCCGAGAAACGCACTGCAGCCAACAGAAGTATTTTGTAAACACAATTAGGAAATTGTTTACTGCATTTGTGGAGCAAGAGAAGGCAATGATATTACTTTCTACCCAGATACAAGCACACTTGTAAAGGTATTCATCAAGCTATAGCTCAGAAGACACAGGGACAAGTGTCTTACCCTTTCCAAAGGCCAGTGAAGAATCCAAAATAGGCATTCTCTATATAGAGATCCTGTTCCCATGGCTGCTAATCCTTAAATGACAGCAAGGAGGGGTGGACCCTGGATCCACCCCTTCCAGTAACCCAAGTGCATTTCTTGCATCTGTGCATACTGGGTTAGCCACACCTTCTCACCTGGTACTCAGTCACTGGTTCAGGCCATGACCTAGCAATCCCCATACAGCTCTGTACTAGCCTGGTGCTTTTGGCTAGGAGGTATTAGAAAACAAGTGTTGTAATTCCTGTCAGCAAGTGTGGGTGACACATGTGACATAGCTGAGTAATCTGCAGGTGAAGGTGCTCATGTCATGTCTTCTGCTAACCAAAATCTGCCCAAATCATTAGGAAAAGAGATTGCCAAGATGCGTTTCACATCTGTATTTCCTTCTTTGGCTACCAGTTCCAGTCTGAAACTGAACGACCCGCATTGTCTCCATGCCCTTTCTCAGACTTGTCTTACCCTACCCCTTTGCAGCACTCCTGGTCCCAAAGCTGAAAGCAAAGGGGTCACCTGCAGAGCACTCCCAGGGGAAGGCCATTTACACTACACCATGAGCCCCAGCTGCAGCCACTACAGCCTAGGTCATGCCCTTCGATCACATAAGTGACTGCATGCACCTAGTGTCAAATGGGAGTTGAAGAGCCAATGTACAGCGTAAGGACCATCAGTCTGTACAGGTCAGCTTACAGGGGAGAGACATTTTAGAGCACAATGCAAGATCACTTTCTTTGTGCTCCCTAGTAGAAACAGTCTTTAGAATTCACTGACATTTAATCATCTGCCTCATATCACTCCTTTTCAGAGTAGTTATTTTGGTGCTGTGTGGGGGTTGTCACAGAAATGGTTGCCTAATTCTGATCTAAATTTTGTGAAGTGCACCCAGATCTTACACTGAGAAGCATTTTACATCCAAATGTAATAATGAAAGGAATTAAAAGTGATTCTGTTTCATAAAAGAGCAGTGACATACTTACCAGCTATCCCTAGCTCTTTCAAAAAGAAACCTAGCACAATTTCCACGAAGCTAGAGGAAAACTGTTCATACATCAGTGCATAGGTTCACACTGCCTGCCCTATCTCTTTAGTCTCAGTAGTTAGAGGTGAATGGTTTTGCAGTAGGGTCCAATAAATCAGGACATATTCCATGTAAACTACAGGCATTGGTATTTTCAAATCACTGCCAGCGTTATAAAATGGCTGAGGTTCAGAACTATTTTGAAGCTTAGCAGCCAGAAAAATACCAGCGAAACTGCCAAGAATCTTGCTGCTTCATGCAGCAAGGAACACAGATCTAAATGAGATTTTTCCTCTTGTGGAGAGGCAGTAAGGAAGAGGAGGTGAGGAAAGGACCTGCACACTTCATTCTCTCTGAAATACACTGTGGCTGTAGATTTAAATCAATCCCTTGAGTGCTTTAGGTGTAGTTTTAAGAAGATAGAAATGTTGTCCAGGTAACAGCTTCTTGTTTTTCTCTGTTGAGATTGGTACAACTATTAGTTTACAACATTCCAATAGCATTTATCCCAGGACAATTCCTTCAAAGTTTGATTTGTGCATGTCTGCATTTTGTTATTTTACATAAGTAAACACGTAAATTTTACAGGTCCATGAGATATTTGCCCACAGGATTAGAAGAGAAAATCCTAAAAAATCCTTAATATTCCTTTTGAAAAGCTAAATACCACTTTTGCTTCAGGATTTAGCTGGTAATTGATCTGACGGGCCAGGCCCTATGTTTCTCAAAATTGGATGATCTCTCCTACTAGGGCTATGTTCTTTGCTTCCTGTGACAGAGCATAGCAAAGCAAATTATAGCCATAGCTGAAAAAGGTTGATCTTAGTGTGTAGTATTTGATATCTTTATGACACAGCAGAGTGACCTGCTTTTCTTAGTGAACATCTTGTTCAAACTTTTTGAATGCGCAACCTCATTCTGTTTATCCAGTTTTACATAATGTTCAAAAATCTAGTAGGTAAGGTTTGTAGATTTTGCAGACATAGAATCATAGAATGGTTTCAGTTGGAAGGGACCCTTACAGGCCATCTGATCCAACTACCCTGCAGTGAACAGGGACACCTACAGCTAGAGCAGGGTGCTCAGAGCCCCGTCCAACCTGACCTTGAATGTCTCCAGGAATGGGGAATCCCCACGTCTCTGGGCAACCTATGCCAGTGCCTCACCACCTTCATTGCACATAATATTGTGCAATTTGAATATGCATTGCCAATAATTACTAACCATGATGCTTTACATTTTAAAATCTTATTTTGTATAATAGCTGTTTCTTTTTTTTAAGTTGACTTTTTTTCTGATATCCCAAGTCCTTCTACAGCCTACAGGTTGATACTAATTCACAGTTTGCATAATGAGTCTTGTTTTTTCAGTTTAAAACTCTAAATGGAAATAATTTGCTGCTGTGACAATTAATTAAAAACGTTATCAGTAAGTATAGACAATAAGCATGCAAGAGAAGGCAGATTTCAAGATTTTCAACATTCAGCAACTTTCTGCATATATAGTATGCTGTGCATCACTGTATGAAGAGTGCTTTTTATGGTGGTTTGATCAGCATATTTTTGTGTTTATCTTGAAAATCTTTCTTTTAAACACGTGCCAAAACTCTGCTGACTCTGAGCCAGGAATTAGCCATACACCTGTGACAGGCATTCAGGACAGTCTCCATACAGAGCTTCCCAAAGACAAATATAAGATCTTCACACTCATTTAAAAAAAAAAAGAAAGAAAGAAAGAAAGAAAGAAAAGAAAACACTGAATGAAAACTAAAACCTAAACACCTAACATAAACAGAAAATAAATTTTCTACAGAGGTCTTCCAAGACCAAGTCCGGTGTGTCTTGCTGCTAGCAATGTCTTAATGAATGGCAGCAAATTCTGCTTTTTCTTCTCCAGTACAGAAGAAATTCTCCCCTTTACCTCCAAGGCCTGCTGAACTGCTCTCTCATCTCCATTGCAGTCCTCCAATCCAAGGATGAACTGCAGGTCCCACCTACTCACTTCATCAGTCTCTTTAACTTCCTTTTTCTGAGGACTCTCAGTGTCCCAAAGGGAAGGAGCAGTCTCCCCTTCCCCCAGGAGGTCCCTCTTAAAAGAACATGAAACATCCTTGGAGGAAATAAATGAGGTGTCAGCAAAAGGCTCATACTACATTTCTAAGCCAGGTCGGTCTCAGACTTTACATACTAAATGTTATAGTTTAAGATTTCCTCAGGAAATGCTTCTTTAAGAGATATGACAGCATTTGGTTTAACACTGCCTCAGGATGAAAACGGCTTTGCATAGTTTGGAAACGTGTCAGAAGATAGTTTTTTTCAAACATACACTATCTGCTTGAATAATTATTCTTGTTATCCGTCAGGTGAACTCGGTAATGCTGGCTATCCTCCAGAGCCCATTTCTCTCATGTTCCTGCCAGATGAATGGTCGAACTGTCAAAAAGCCATTGCAGTATGAAGATGAATTAGAATCACATAGTAAGGGTCATGACAACCCACATCAACTTCCTGCTTAAAATGTTTGCTATACATTTGTGAATAATGAACTCCACTTACCTGAAAGTCACCTCAAACTGTGGTTCTCTCCAAGTCCCAACAAATGCATGGAGACTGACTGCAGGCACTTTTTGAGGCCTGATAGGTATTTTAAGGGAATGTTGTTGGGTCTCTGTCTCCCCAACACCAGTTCTGCTCCTAAGTGGGGTGCCTCAGCCAGTGTCTGTGCTGAGGTAAGCCTAGGCTGTTCCTCAGTTTGACAGTCAGCTGAAGTGTAAAAGGAGAACAGCTGACTATCATCTTCTAAGCTGTGTTACGAGATATACTCACTACGTATACAGGAGCTTCCATGTTTGAATCCACACTATCACGTGCAATTTTACTTTCATTCCTCAGTACAGCCTATCCTGCCAAAAAAGATCCCAAATCTCCTGGCACTTGTTCAGTATTGCACTGTTATCTAGTCTCCAGCTTGCTGTTACACCTCTGTCAGCATTTTGTCCATCTGGTTCCAATCCTCTATGGATTGATACGTTTTCTCTTCAAATTTTCATTCTTTTTAGCATTAAATACTTGCAGCCCTGTTTGCAAAGGATTTAAAGCATACAGTAGTAGTGAGACTGCAACCATTTGAAGGCTAGACATATCTAGACAAACTGGAATGATATGGCACAGAATTAAAATCAAAACATCTCACCTTACGTAAATGGAAATACAGTTTTAAAAGTTAAGCTAAATACAGATGAAAGATGAAAGAGGTCCTGAGAAGCTCTGGCAAGTTTATCAAAGTTATTTCTTCTATTATAACTTATGTGGCATGAAAAAATGTATGGACAAAGAACTGCAGAGATTGCTAGATCTCCAACCTGAAGACTCTACAGTCCAATATTCTGATTCAGGCAAAATATGTAATGAACTCCAATAGAAATGCATGTTAATAAAAACTCAAAATAAAGGGAACATAGGCACCAGCTATTAACACAGATCATTTGTATGTATGTACTGCGGTATACAGATCATGGATCAAAGCCCAAAACATTATGAAACTGACTTCAATCAAAAATATTTTTAAAAGTTCTGCATTCTAATTTGTTTCCCTCTTGGCCTCTAAGCTTTAAGAAAGCCTTGAGTGAATGTTTTTAAGCTTTCATCTGTAAACCTGAGGGCTGGAAACTTGCATTTACTGGTATCAGAGCTTTCAGGTAACATTGCAAGATTAAAAGTAAACGAGTAAGCTGGCAACCTTGGATGAAGTAACACGGATAAATTTGTATTTTGACCAGTTTGGCAAATATTGGATAAATCTCAGAACACTTCCAGAATAGGGAAGCATTTCTCTTATTCCGTTTCAGCGCTTCAGAAACAGAGTGGGTTAGTTTTCTGATATCTGTCAGCCAACTTTTATATGAATACATAAAACATGTAAAGAAGTAAATAACCTATTTCCTAAACATCCATTATGAATTGATCTAAATCTACCTTATGCATCTAGAATAAATTTCCATGCACTCATTTATGTTTTCTCAGGCACAACTTAATTAAAAATCACCTAAAAATTTAAATCTTTTTTGTCTCAAATTGTACCTTCATGGGTCAGATATAGTAAATGGGCTTGAAAATGGATGAACGTATCACTGTGAATGTTATATTTATTCCTATCTTTAGGCACTTCTACCCTTTCAGAGGAAGTTACGAAGACTTTTCTCATATGAAGACTGGACTTCATGTTTCAGTCTGTACTGGGGTGAAGTATGTATGGCCTTAGAGTCATCAGATAATTTTTGCTGCTCCTTTGGTATTAAAATGTAGGGCCTAAGAGCTTTCCAGATAAAGCAGGAGTATGAGAAGAGTGGATGCTGCAGTTTGCAGAACTGGATATGATTCTTCTAAAAAAAATCACTTTGCCAACCTTATATAAGTACCACTCTGTCCTAAGCTTTAAGAAACCTGTCATTGAGCAGCCTGTGTCGTATATACTACTGTAAAGAGGCTTCTTGAACAACTGTTCTTCCCTTCCTTCACAATGCTATTACTGAGTGTTGGTTAAAGCACTGTCTATTCAATACTTCTGTGGAAACTAACATTCTGGCAGTGGTACAAATGAGACAGTTCCTTAATAGGGTCTAATCTCAAGCAGCTGCTGGAAATTTCATAACCACTTTATGTTGAACTTATCAGGAAAAAAAAATATTGAGGATTCTAGTAATAGCGCTGCTAATACCTCTGCTTAAAAACAAAGGAACTCGGGAAGCCTGGGCAGTCAGCAATTGATGTGCTGGATTAGAATCCAGATCCAGTATCCTCTATCTGACAGTTTCAATGCTGTACTTCAAAGAAACCCCTGTAAGGGCACATGGGACGCATGCAACCACACATGTGCAGGTCTCATCCCAGTTCCTGAGCAAAGATTAACTTAAATCCCAAAGCATGAGGCTTAACATCCCTTGCAATTATTTATTTCAATTATTTTTCATTCTATATAACTTTGCTTTTCACGTAATTCATAAAGTCGTCACCTGCATTCATTCATTAGATGAATTTTTATGTCAAAAAATGCTTTGAGTTATTATATAAGGCTGCACACACAGTGCAACATTAAAATCACACCCAAGTTCATCTGCAGAAGTAAATAGGCACCATACTCTTCCCCTGTGCAGGTTTCTGAGCAGTAAATAGGAGTATTAGCTTCAGGAGTTTTGTATTGGCCTAACCCAATGCAGGGGTAAAAAAGCTATGGATAACACTGATAGTACCTTCATACCACATTCGTTCCATGTATTCAGGTTCATCCCACCCTGCACTTACCCCATAAGATGTCAGATATAAACTTCTGCTATCCACAGATATTGACTGATCTGCAATTTTTGTTTGTTTCATAATGAAATTCATAGGGTAGAGGAACAGGTACAAATTCTATTATCAGCATCTTGCCAGTATCACTTCCCTGTCTTTTGCAAGAAATATGCTACTGCAGTTCTCACTGAAATCTGAATTTTGGCCCACTCAGTGGGAAAACTGATAGACCTTAACACTATTTCGATGAGAAATCACTGAGTTAAGAGTCATTAGCCCAATGGTGCCAGTACAGCTCAAAACACTCATGACCTCTTAAAAGAAAAGGAAAAATGATCAAGCTGAGCTTCACAGCATCCTACACAAAAGAATCAGTAGGGCAGAAGAACAACTGATCATATTTTTGGTTTGGATGTACTCCCACAAAGTGGAAAATGGAATGACTGGTAATTAGTGACAAGCATTGAAGGCAGAAGCAGGCTATGTGAGTGATGATCACTCATAATACATGAAAAAATCATCTATATGGACAGTATAGTCCGAAGACACAAACCAGTGACTGGCAGCATTTCAGAGAAATTTAGAAATTGTAGAGAAATAACTACAGTATTCTTAAAGAATTTTTTAAATTACAGTTTTGTAGTGATCTCTATAGCATGGTTGCCTAGTTACAGAGCAGAATCCTTGGAATGACAGAGAAAGTAGCAGTCATGCATGTTTAATCCTCCCCAAATATCAGCAATGTCTTGGCTTGTCTATAAATCAGGTTAACGCAGGCTTATAGTCTGGTATCTCACAATTTGCCTGAACTCACACAAACATTTTACACAATTTTATGCCTGTTTTGAGTTAAAACATCTATTTCTAGTTTTAAATTATTCATATCAGACCATAGGCAATCACTGTGCAGAATGGAATCCATCAGTCATAAACTTTAGACCACTGAGGTGGACAGAGATTCACCAATTCAAGGAAGAGATAGGGAACAGATTTTTTTCTGTTTGTTTTATTAACTACCACAGATGACTCCATGAGATATCACTGTGGTGCTGAGAATGTTGTAGCATAAGAATTGTCTCAACACGATGGGAAGTTTAAAGTCAGAAGAATTTTTACAAAATTATGCTATTATTCTGTAATTGATTTTGGGACTCTAGTAATTTAGTTTGTATAGATTTTGAGCTTGTATGCAGTCTAAATTATTTGCATATGAAATGTATACAGGATTCACTCACAGTAACATGCTGTCATGCTTTGCCCTGTGAAGACATCCTTGGCACCCATGTGTAAACCTTCCAATATTCAACTTTAAAGCATACTTTCTTTACACAAATAAGAACAGTAAAAACATTCAGGAATACAAGATTTCATTCCTTTTATCACCCTGCCTACTGAATTCTTCTGCAGGTTGCAAGAATAAGGTAAGACTTATGAGCTGAAGGATCCCCCTCAGCCTGCCTGTATTTCAAACATCACAGGTAATCTTCTGGAGCTTATTTGTTCCAGAAGCATTGAACTGGTAATTGCATGCCAATTTAAGGATAGGCATAGCTATTATTGAGGCTATATGCTGGCACAACAGATACAAAAAGACAGATTTCTGTAATAGTTATTAAGAGTTTCTGTTCACTCGTAGGTCATCATTTATATTTTGATGCTAGTGTAATTTACATTAAAGATCTTTCGTTTTGACACTCTAATAAGATGTCTATAGGCTCAGACTGTTTTTTCCATGGTTGATATTTTTCACACTCTCCTACTGTAAACACAATACCCATTCACTGAAGAATGCAGTTTCAGTAGTTGGCTCTGATGCTCAGTTATCTTAGTAAAAGCACCACAAATTCCAAAAACCCATTACAACTAGCTTTCTCTATGGTTTAATTATTTCCGTAAGTATGGGATAGTTGGATAGAAAAGCAATTGGAACCATGGGAATTGCTTTTATTTTTCCCTCTGTAACTATAAGGACATGATTAGGCAGATGTTTCATTGCAGATTTCTTTTAGACCAGTATGATTTTAAACACTGAAAATATAATACCCTCTAGAATGAAGTTTAGTATTGTAACTTCGAGAGTTTCAGCTGTACTAGAGTAGACCAAAGAGCGTTCCCTCAGTTAAATAAACTAATATTAAAAGTGAAATTCTAAATTCACCGGTTAAGGCAGACATCAAAGGAGAGAAATATTGTAAGAAAATACTTTGTGAATACATTCTATCCAATATCCCTCTTCACATTAACTGACAAATAATTTAAATAAATGCTACTTAACTAAAAACAAAACAGCAACAACAAAAATAAACGTTAGCAGCATACCTATATGTCTTTGTGGTGCATTGATTACTGCTCCTTACTCTAAGATCACCTAACTATAATAAAACCTTCACACATCATTGTGTGTATGTATATGTAAGTATGCATATATACCGAAGTTGCTCCAAAAGTAATGCCTCATATTTCTTTCCATGGAAATGACGATAGAACAAAATAACACTGATTGATAGAGGAAATTCTCAGCTACAAAATACTCTTTTTCAACATAGTCACCGTGATTATCTATGCATTTTCACCAAAAATGAACAGGAGCCTGCATGCCATGGTCGTACAAATTTGCACTAGTGGAGCTGATCCACTATTGCCATCGTCACTGCTGAAACACACGTCCCACAGCCTCACTGTGCTTACATCCACTGTTTGCTCTCCAGAAATGTTCGGTAAGCATGTCAACAGGTGCCATTTTTTCCACGCAGAGGAATTCAGTGATACACCTTTGCTTAATTCACGCTTCCATGTCAGACACCACTTTGTCAGACTGCCCCTCTGCTGCCATCTGTCACACAGCAACAAAATATAATGGGATATTGTTGGGAACGTTCTCTACTGCCATACCGCCAACATCCACCAGTGGCTATCTCTCCATCAAACATATAAAATCCTTTTTTTAAAACCTTATAGTTCAGTGTGAAAAGATGGTATAAGAGACTATCTTGAAGACTATACATTTTCCTTATATGTCAAAGAAGTGCTAAAGTATATGTAGTTTATATTGAATATATTTGCTATTTTCCATTGTGTCTAGTCAGTTTTGCAAAATAGAGATACACATGTTATATTTTGGATGCCATATTCTTTCCACCACTATGTGTACCCCAGGTGTCATGTCAGTAGCAGATAGTAATGTCTGTATTAAAAAAAAAATAAAAAAATAGTTTGGGAGTGCAGATTTATCAATGCAAGTTTAGAAGACTTTTTTAGATGCTATGTGCCATTTTTCTATCACCTCTGCACTCCCACCACTTTTGATTTGTGTTTGTTCACGATCAATTTATTCATCACCTGGCCTATGTATTTCTCCCACTTAAATTTCAGGCCAGGATTTGGAAAAGACACACCATTTTGGCTGCTGTGATGGATGACCTACTCTTGCCCATTTAAAGATTTCTCTGTCTTTCTACAACATTCAGTGTATTCACCACAGTGAGTAGTTATTTTACCTTGAGGAAGTTAATGGTTAAGCACTGAGCTGGAAAACATCCTTTGTACAGAATGCAATCAGAGTACTGATGGCCCACTTTGTCTTACTTGCCATAGATATGAAGACCCTCCAGCTTCAACATCAATCACTCTTTCTTCTCAATATCTATACAAAGACACTGAAGAAAATTATGAGACATCATCTAAAATACCAACAACGTGGATCACTTTCTGTCCCAATGGTAGGTAAGTTTCTTGCTCTGTAAAATTTATCCTCTGTCAGCTAGGTCTAAAGTTAGAATGAATCCTGCTCAGATCCACGGATAATGCCCCATGAAAGGATAGGTTGCTCAGGCTGCATTGTTTACTCTCTTTAGCTAAAATTCTTCCCCACGTCCTCTGCCAGGCTTCCCATAGGAAACAGTGAGACTGTTGATTTTTGTCAAGTTTTCTTTCAGCTGCTGTTGAAATCTGTTACAGACCTCACACAGTCACCCACATCACTCTACCCCCTAATCCTGACCCACAAGCTCTCAGCTTGCTCATCGCCCATCCCACAGCAGAGCTCCATGCATCTGCACTGCCCACTCACATATAGGGCAATTCACCCATCTTGCCATGTTTTCCAAAGAGACTGTGTCTGTGCAATCCCACCATGTCCTCATGCTCCCAATGAGATCCTAGTCTTGCAGTTGCATGCACACCTCTAATACTTCCTGCTTCAGGCATCAGTGTGCAGGGAGTTTACAGAGGCACCCATCTGTGATTATTCGCCAGAAAGGGTATGAGAGCGTCCTCCACAATGCTGTGGGGGACATAACAATGACGGAAAGACAGAAATATTAAGAAGAACATGCCAGTCATATCACAGCTCTTTTCACTTCCAGGGGACTCCATTTGCAACACTTAATAAATGAGGTTTTGACCTGGGACTTTTCTTGTACACTTCACAAATTCAGCACTCTAGCAGATAAAAGAGCTCTTCTATCACTGAGTAGCAGAAAGACAAAATTCCTACTCACGGATAACAAATATAGTCACAATGGTCTGAAAATTCAAGACCTTTGGAGTGGTTCATTGTAACTCAGGTTCTCCAAGGACAGAACACTAACTTGAAAAATTCGTCGCCTCATGTTATAATGAAGAAACCATTTTTGGGAGGCAACTGCAGGGATCTGTTGTCATGTTGACACACGGATGATTCCCTCTTTAATAGAAAATTAGTTTCAGAATAGTTTTCCTCATGTTTATAGTCTATATACAGTTTGCAAGCATGAACAAAAGCCTGTCTCGTTAAAGAAACAAGACTTCCCTTGGTGTTTAAAATCTGTACTTCTGTCAAATGCAAGAGTTAAACTCACGAGAACTCTACAACTTAAAACTAGTGAATTCCTTTCCAAGGAGAGATGGGAAAAAAGATTTCACTGCTTTCTGGTCCAAAAGTAAGAACTTCCCTTTAGTCAAACAGTCCAAAAGATACAGCCATTAACAATACCTAGAAGATGTTTTCCTTCTCTTATCCTTCTAATCTTGAATACCCATGTCATGATGCAACAGAGATGGAAATACGGAAATTTTACAGCAGTGCCATAGAGATTTTTCAGGTAATACAGAGGCAGGATCCTCCTGTCAATGTAATTCTATTTTGGGTAGCATTAAGGTTAACAGCACCTGCTCTAGGTCTAGAGTGAGAGGCAGAAGGATGGAGGCACAGTGAAAACCCAATGCAGTAAAATGCATTTGGCTAATACGACTCACATCAAATGCTTATTCTCATCTTTACAAGTGTATGGTATTCTACAAGTGTAGGAATGAGGTTATGTTTAGAACAGGCTTATGAAAATCATTCAGAGTTTTAAGTCCTGAATCTACTGATACTTTTAGACATGTTCAACATAGTTGTATTAATGCTCCAGCAGATTGGTGCAGTTTTCAGATGAATTGTTTATTACTAATTTTGATACTTTTACATGTCATGTGAAATATTGTTTTTAAATTCTTGTAGTTTTAACCTTTGGGAAAGTTGATATTTTAAGATTTATTCTAGTAAGCATCAAGTTTATACATAGAAGTAGATATGAGTGAGATAAAACAACTCTTTCTTATCACCTTCTTCATCAAGACATGAAGCTTGAGCAGTACTTAGCAACGTCATATCAATATAATAAATATATGTATTTCTTATGTATATAAACATGGCATCGATGGGTAATGCACAATAAAAGCTACTACTAAATCACTGTTCTGATGGCTGACCAATTTTCTTTCCAAAAGGACACAGAAATGGAAAGAAAACTCTGCAATAAGTGGAAACTCATTCCTTAGTGATTGCTTTCGTTTTCATTTAAAAATGTGATAGAAGATCATGCACTTCTCATTTTCCTTGAAGATGATTTTGGATGATCTGACAACAGCTGGATTTTTAGGACTAGAGGTTCTTAACTGTATTCCAGTGCAATGGGTAAATCTCATCTTGTATAAATTGAGCCTGCCACATGTTGCACGTCAAATTTAAGCCAGTTCATCGAAGTTTCATATTTACTCAAAAAATGAGGTAGAGGCAAGTATCCGTAGAAAGCGCTTGCCCTGAGCACTCATCTTGACAGGGGATAGATTACTGGCTGGACACTCCTATACCCATGGATGATGTAGAATGTAAATAAGTAGATTGCTAGAGATGGGAGGCAAATGGATGGGGCCGGACTCTTCTCAGGAGTGTGTAGTGACTGAACTAAAACGTGAGCATAGGAAGTTCCATACAAGCATGCAGAAGAACTTCTTTATGGTAAGGATGATGGAGCACTGGAACAGGCTGCCCAGAGAGGTTGTGGAGTCTCCTTCTATGGAGATATTCAAGACCCGTCTGGACACCTACCTGTGCAACCTACTGTAGGGTACCTGCTTTAGCAGGAGGTTAGACTCAATGATTTCTTAAGGTCCCGTCCAACCCTTGCAATTCTGTGATTCTCTGAAATGCAAGTAAATCAATGTACTGTGCAGACATTAAAAATATAGGAGATAAAAAAAAGGTGAAGAAAAGCCTCCTCACAGAAGGCATCAATTAGTTTGCTAATTCAAAAAGAAAGCAGATGTAGACTTTCATGGAAAAATGTAGTAGTAACTGTTCCTCGAAAGAAGGTGAACATACCTTGTGTAATGGTTGTCTGGAGAAACAGCATGCTGAGTGAGAGAAAAATATAAATATGGATGTTTTAATGAGACTAGCAGGTTTTTCTACAAAGTTGTCTGATATTTTTATTTTTCTGGGCTACATTTGTTCAAATTGGAGGAAAAAAAAACAACAAACAAACCCTTAATAAACCCAGCTGAGGACTGTACCTTAAGCAGTAATCACAAACAAATGACCAGCTATTTCAACTTCCTTAAAAACAGTTAAACATGTGGTTAAAACAGGAATTATTATGCTGGCACTGCAGTGGGTTTAGGATTAAAGTAATCTGTTTTATTTCCGGAAACAATGTGGCCCTTCTCCTTATTGTGACCAAGCAAGGACAAGAGGTGGGTAGTTATGCAAACAGCTGCGGGTGTAGGTGCCAGCCCCACAGAGGCTCAGGGTGATGAACATGAAATGAATGAGGGAGGCTGTTCAGTTTGACCTGACATATGCAGTGGTTTGACGTGGGCAGTATTTGCCTTTCTTTCTGTGTACAGTGCTGTAGGGGTATGTTTTCAGCAGAGTTTAGCCTCAGTATGAAGAATGCAAAAATGTCTGCCACGTTCCTTGCTCATCTCCCTGGTAAGCTCATAGCATTACGCTGCTGTAAATCTGTAAGCGTAGTTTTTACTATGTTTATTCTATTTCATCTCTAGTGAGATAATTGGATATTTCTTCACAGCGCCACTATCATCAATGGCAGATGAATCTCAGAAAGGTGAAATTTCATTTTAGTTTGGATAAGCATATGAATATTTACATGATTCTTTGAATCTGATACGGCTCTGAACCAGAGCTGAAAATGTGACAAGTGCAGTGTTTTTTACGAGTTTTCAGACACTTTTGCAATGAGTTATATCTGGAAATACATGGAAAGCAATACACCTGTAGTATTCTGGCATTTGGTGGTGAAACAGGAGAGACCTGCAAGTATGGCACAATTTGTAGATCATATCTTAACTTAAAGCTTGGTATAGTTTAAGTAAGAATAAAGCCCATGTTATTAGATGCAGGACTAAGAAATTAGCAGGGATGTAGTGTATTTTTCCAACTGATAAAATGTGAGATTTCATGTAGTAGAAGGGAGAAAATAAGAGTGTGTGTTACCTAATAGTAATGTGATGGATGAAAATCGTCTCATCTAATTACAGACTTCTTAAAGTTAGATATCTAAGTCTACTCTCCCTTTCTAGTTAATAGAATCATCTTCAGAACACCATTTGCTGACCTGTCTCAGATGCCTCTTTTTGGAAGAGATGAATGGTTCTCTGGAGATCTGAGCTGAGGCTGACAGCATTTTCAAAACACTAGAACTGTGAAATGGAATTTCAAAAAACTTTTAATCAGCCCATGTGGAAAAGAAGTTGAGTGAATCCTAGGATTTTCAGAGATCAATCGCAGGAGCTCTGGAAAGCAGTGCTCTCTGTCACTTAGTTTTTCTGTTGTTTATATCGTTCATCAGTTTGCTATTGGTAAGACTGGAGAGAATTCAGGTGGCAATTTTTTCCACATTGGTCTCACTCAAAATAACTTAGAAAAAATTATTTGTATTCCAATCCAAACCTTCACTCCTTTTCTTCCTATATCACGTTATTCCTGGGCCTCCTAGCAACAATCCATGAATTCAGAGGTGATATCCAGATGAACAACAGATCACAATAATAAATGCGTTGTTTTTTTTTTAAGCCTTTGACCATTTCAGAATCAATTTGTTGACTGCTTCACCTCATCATATCTTTTTGTAACATTTTTAACATTTTGGATATCTTTTTAGAGCTGCTCCTTTAAAGATTTCTTTTGTTCCATCCACAACGCTTTCCTCTCTTCTCCCTGAAATATATTGACCTGGAGCTCTCAATGGGCAATGCATATTCCTAAATCAGTGACAGCTTTATTGTGTTATCCAAAATCCAGTAGGGTCAGAAAACTGTAGTTGTATTACACTGATAACTGCCAAACCCCAACTTTTCAGTTGGATGTGCGGTGTTGGAGAGACCATAACCATCTGATAGTGACTAAAAACCTACTTAAATAATTTAGAGAATATAGAGCATTTACCATTCATAACTTCTGCCTTCTGTGCTAGAACTATAGAGCTGGACGCATGCTGTTCATTTATCCAGTGTGGCGGTCAGGAGATAAAAGGTACTGCATTTTCTATGATTGTGAATGCTGAGTAGTTATTTATATCAATGCAAACTGTGCATACTGTACTGTCATTTGAGTTGTAACATCTCAAGTCCAGTCTGCAGGGGCAGGTAGGAACTTCAGGTGTGCTCAGAGGACAGTTAACATCACTCTGAAAGATCTCAGAAACAAACTGCAGGTCACAGCTCTGAGAGAGAGTCAGTACTGAAGTGATTGAGTGGAACGGTAAATGAGTTTAATACACAAAAGTTTAGGGTAATGCACAAAACTTCTGTGTGGCTCTGCTTCTCAAGTAACTAAGTTATCCATTTTCCGCATTAAATGCTGTCTGCCTGCTCTTGTTGGTGGGATTCTATAGGCAACCTGAAAGTTGAGGAGCTCACTTTTATACTGGCCGGGCAGAGGGTAAAAGACACTGAAGTAAAAGCCCACCAGCCATGCCCCTAAAACCTTACCACCACTCTCACCAGAGGCTGCATAGGAAGGAACCTTGGCTATCAGAAGAGGGAGGAAGCCCAAGTAGCATCCACACAGAGCAAAAGAGGAGTTATACTACGACTTCCAAAGGCCTGAAAGGATTTTCAAAGACCCCTTGCAGCCAGGGCTCATGCTTTACCTTGTATCTATAAGCCAACAGTATGCTTCCAGGTGGGGCTTTAGAAGCTGCCACAGTCTTGGCTCAGAGGGAAAGAGTGGCTCAGCTGTGATCACAGCTGAACTCCATAGCACCTGGGATTCCTGGAAACTCGCCATCTCCTGCCAATAAGACCTGGCTCAGCTGGTTTTATGAGCTCTGACGATCTCAGCCGGGTGCAATGTTGCTGTGAATGTTGGTAATATAACCCTCGTAGCAGAAGCATAAGGAGATTTTCATATTTTTTCATTGCTCTTTATTGAACTCAGTTGATGAGGCTGACAAAAATGTGAAAGGGACACATACCACATTGTGCATGGATGTCTGATCGTATGAACAGTGTTTTGAAGAGCAGAAAGAATGCTTAGGTAAGAGATTCTTTGTTGTTTTAAGGATGTGAAAGTGTCCCTGTGCTGACCTCCTGTTTTTGTTTTCTAAGGTCAGATGTTCTTCTGTTGCAATTCATATTACACGTTTTCCTTCTTATAAAGATGTGAAGCCCACATAATTGAAAACTGCTCTTTTTTTAACCTTTTTAACCTGCTCTGCCCAGTGGTATGATTAGATCATGATATGTAATAAGTAAACAAGCTTCTCATGAGTTGAGTTGGTGACTTTGAACAGAACATGGGCTGTAGATCAGACATCCTGTTGGTGACAGCATAAAGGACATAAACCATCTGGGTAAGATATGTTCAAAGAACACTGTCAAGATCAAAAAGAAATGCAAAGAAGAGAGTCCTTTTGCCAGAGAACTTATAAATCAATCTCAGTCCATAAATATTTTTAACACCTGCATCTCATCTCTTCCAAAACACCTACAGGTATTAAAGATTTCCTTAATCAAAGTTAAAAACTTTGTGTCTGAAGAGCAATGCTAGCTCTGGGTTAAAACAAAACAAAGAGTTGCCAAAGGCAAAAAAAAGGCATGTGGATTGGTCAGTACAGCGAAGGGAGAAAAATAAGAGCCAGCTTCAATATCCCAAATTGGCTCTTCCATATTTTCCATCTTTGTGTTCACCATCATCCTTCTCTGACAACGTGTCATTGGGTCCCCTGGGATATCCAATCATACCAGTGGGTAAAAGCCTGGTGAGAACGCAAACAACTAGCCAGCATGGGGCAAGTAGGTAAATCAAGTGTTTCCATAGATTGGGAACGACCTCACTGCCCTATTAGAAGAACAGAACTCGCTAGTGAGTGGGGGCATTTGTCTAAATTTCTGAGAGGTAGCTATTAAAGTGTAGGAGAAGGAAAGGATCAGATGGGATTTTCAAAAAGGCTGTTGTTTTAAGAATCCTTTGCTAAACTGATTAAGTTAAATTCTTTCTTTTTTTTTTTATATCCAGCTTAAACTGACTTCTCTGAAAGTGAAGAGAAAACTAAAACCTATGTTCAGTTACATTTGAAATATTTGATTGATACCAGTCACTTTGTTATGAGAAATTAACTGTACTTAAAAAAATGTTCTACAGCAGCTGCTTTCAGGAAGGAAAAAGAGAAGTAGGGGAAGAGGACAAATAATAAAGAAAACCACACTTTTATTCTGCTTTTAGAGGGGTTGCCTTTAGTTGCTTCTGGATGTTAGTCACAGAACTTCAGGAAGGGGGATATTGTAGCCTATGCTTGTAAAAGATCCTCAGAACTTCCCTTGGTAAGATTGCATGTTTGAAAGACACAGTATCTATGCTTCTGAATTCCTATGCTATTTCTTATGGTGATTTGTTTTTCAGAAAAAATGGATGCAAAAAGAATCATAGCAAAGCCTATGATTAAATGACCCCAAAAAGATGTAGTGCAGCAAGAATAATACATTTTTATACCTTATAATCAAATATTGCGTCTAAGGGAAGAGGTTTTATCTTCTGTGAAATAAAGGCCTTAGAATCAGGAATTCTGGGGTCATCTCCTGTCTTTGTTAGTGACATAACTGAAACAGCTTAGGTTGGTCAGACATGTGGATACAGTGACTATTTCTGCTGAAGTTCTCCAGAACAGCAAGTACTGCCTGCTTCAGTGGTGTCTGCAGCCAGGCCTAGAAAGTCTTGGGCAGAAGACAAAGCCCAGCATTGTTCTAGCTCCCCGGGAGAAAAACAAACAAACAAACAAACAAACAAACAAAAAAAAAAACGTCCTCTTGACCTGCAATGAGTGACTGAGTTTCTACCTGTCCTCTTCTCCTCCTTGTTGGAATTGATGTTGGACTTTGCAGTTCTCAAGAATTTGGAGTTCAGTCAGCTTGGTTGCTTCATAAGCAAAGGTGTTGTTTTATTTTGTTTGCTAAATGAATGAATTCAGATTTATTTAATGCACAAAAATGGGGAGAGAGGGGAAAGAAAAAATCCCACGTTAGCTATGCAAGATGAGTTATCTCACTTTACAGGCCAGAAATCTAATAGAATGGCTTGCCTGAGGATCAGCAATGAGTTTGTAGCGATACCGTATTTCCTGAGCTGCAAGATTATCCTTCACCAATGCCAGCTGTCATTTTAATACAGAGAAGTATCTTATTTTTTAGATACATAAATGATTCATACTAATATGAGAAGGAATTAACTTTCACAGAGAAAAACACTTTCCTTCAAAATGGTTCAAAACCCATGTTTGCAACAAGTGAATTTCTACTGTCTTTGGGAAGGCTGGTTTCTTGTCATTAGCTTCTTTGTAGAAATTAAAATCATCCTATGCTACGCCAATGCTTTCTGTATCTTATCTCTATAACAACAGGTCAATAAAAAATAAATTCTAGAGTTGCTATAACAAACTAAAATTATGTAGAGATTTATCTAGTGAGGGAGGTTTCAAATCCTGGAGACACAGAGCAGCCAGGGCTCCTATGGCTTCACTGCTTAGCACCACCTTGCTTTGGAGTCTGGAATTTTACATGGTAAATGATCTAATCACCTACCAGGGCTTGGAAATACCACAAGTTAATAACAGCACTGCAGTCACTGACGCGAAATACTACAAAATAAAACAAAAGAAATGGAAATAATCTCACGAGTGCCGATAATTTAGATTTACAGTGTAATCCATAGGTATTGCAACTCCTAACAGATTGCTAAAATACTGCTCGGAGACTTCTATTTCAGATCTAGCACATTTTATTATCATTTTGAAGGCTAGAAAATTGAGGAGTAAATTAAACAGCTAAAATAGGGAAAACAAACACAGATTGGATTTAAACATTCAGAAGGGTGAAACAAGCTCCTGCCTTTGAAG
Organism: Numida meleagris; assembly: GCF_002078875.1. Lineage (NCBI taxonomy): Eukaryota > Metazoa > Chordata > Aves > Galliformes > Numididae > Numida > Numida meleagris. Next base: position 121,566,158 of record NC_034409.1, read on the forward strand.
AGATTTTGTTGATGTTTAATTAGCTGAGTTGCACACTCAGGTGTGCTCCTCAGCTCTCCCTTGGCGGTGGGAGCATGGGCTTTGGGCAGTTGTTTGGCAGCTCACCGATGGCATTTCTTGTCACCCAATCTGGAGGCATCTCACAAAACTATGGCTGTAGTTCTCACTGCTGAGGGCAGGTTGTAGGCATCTGACTTAGGGCTACTGAGTGAGTCAGTGCTGTACAGTGAAGAAGATACTGGGCTTGTTTCCTGTATTGCTAGGGCTGGGGGGAGGCCAGTCATTTTAAAGACCTTTTCATATTGCCTACTGACAGCTTGGCTTCAGAAATGAGGGCTCACTCTCACCAGCAGGCCCGCTTATTAATTGTTCTCTCTGTCTTTATGGGCTCTTTCCCACCACAGTAAGCACAGAGGCAGAAAACTGTCTGCCCTCAGGATGAATGACTCTGGCCAGCCTTTCTTATCTGGTGATGTTCTACACATGTAATGTCTGCAAGGAAGAACCAAGGATCCATGTTTCTTCAGATGCCTGCAAGGGGGGCCTTTCCAGGGCCTAGCATGTTTCCACGTTCGGGTGAGCAAAGCCCAAGTTGGCCAACTCCTGTTACTTAACTAATCTCAGTCTGTGCTAAGCTGAGCTCAGTACAAAAGGTGGTCTAGAAGAGATAGCCGTGAGTTTCCTGGCTATGAAGACCTCTTACACACCGCCATTACTTCCAATACATCGCCATCAGTTTTGTTCCACAGTGCTGTCATTTTGTAAAGACTGCATCTAAGCTATAATACTCCCCCAGCAAATCTTTGTTCTTGGCCATCCATCTTCTCCCACTCTACAAATACTGCAGTTCCCCCTTTTTATACTGAGTCATTTCTGAGGAAGCCCATTCTTCTGAAAGCATGTATAGCTTCAGTATTATGATATGAATGTAAGCAGGCCTGTTGTACTATTTAATTAGCAAGAACATTTGAACTTTTTCTGATGTATTAATGTACGGCCTGCAGGACTGATTTATTAAAATAATGATACCAACAAGTGTTCATGATTATCTTAGAATCACAGAATCGTAGACTCACCAAGGCTGGAACTAGTCCAACCATTCTTCTATCACCAATACTTCCCCACCTAACCATGTACCTTAGTACAATATCTAAATGTTTCTTGAACACCTCCAGGGATGAGGACTCAGCCACCTCCCTGAGCAGCCTGCTACAGTACCTGACCACTCTTTCAGAGAATAGATTTTTCCCAGTATCCAACCTCAACCTCCCACGATGCAACTTGAAGCCTTTCCATCTTGTCCCATCACTGTTACCTGAGACCTGATGCTGACCTCCACCTTGACACAGCCTCCTTTCAGGTGGTTGTAGAAAGTTACAAGGCCTCCCCTGAACATCCTCTTCTCCAGACTAAACAATCCCAGTTCCCTCAGCCACTCCCCATAAGACTTGTGCTCCAGACCCCTCATAGCTTTGTTGCCCTTCTCTGGACACACTCCAGGGCCTCAATGTCTTCCTTGTAATGAGGACCCCATGTTAATAAAACATAGGTGCATGCTGCATTCTGCAGTACCGCAGCTGTGATCCTACCAGTGTAATCTATACAACATATCATGACAAAGCCCATGGTGTAAACATGAATGGGACAGTAGAATCTAAGAAAGCTGGATAAGTGTGAGGTCAAAAAAGGGCTATTTAAGTTTTAGAAAACTGTTAAAAAAAAAGCTAGCGTTAAAAGCACGAGATTCTTCAATGAGATAGTCAGTATTCTAAAAAAATTAGGCTTGACCTACATTAATATATATTTACGTATTTATCTCCTGATTCTCTACCCATGAAGTAGTTGGTATAGTTATACCCAGATAATTCATTGTGTCTAGATACGAAGTATGTACACAATTTGGGTATGATGCTCAAAGAAGACTTGAGTTCTCTGAAAACAATGGAAAAGACTGATCTCTAATGCCTTCAACAACAGGAAATAAAATGGAAATGTAATAAACTTTAATAAATGTGAATTTTACAGTCTTGTTGAGATACCTCTTTGACTGTTCTACTAAACAGAATCCGTAAGCAATTTTTTCCAACTGAGGGAAAATGCTTAATAATAAAAGTCATGCAAATAGGCAGATCGTTCTTTTCATACCGTTCACATGGTGTTTTTGATAGGACAAAATCTAATCTTGAATAATATTGCACAGCGCTTATACAGTGCTATACTAATACTCTGGTCTTTTAAGTATAGTAAGTTACTGTGGTGTCTCAGGTGTTCAGGCTTTTCAGTGAGAGATGATTTTTGATTGATTCACTGAGCACAGTAATTTCAATTCACAAACAGTAATTCAAAAGGCATCAAGCAGTAAGCTTTGTATCAGTTTAGAAATTTATCTAAACCTACACAAATGCTTCAAGACATAAAGTCTATTGCTGAAAGATGTAGTTCATAAACAGCTCTAACTTTTTCTGTCTTATGAGTCAAACACACAGATTCACCACTGGGCAGAACAGCATAGCTCAGTTTCACTGAAGGAAGAGTAGGATGGCACTAACAAATGTTGACCTTCCTGCATCTTTCCAGCTAGAGACTCCATGCTAATTGCAATAGCAGAGACTGCTGACCACTAGCCACGGGACTTGTGCATCTTTTCATTCAAAAAAAGACTGTTTTTTCTTGTGGATTACTGTATATTTTGTTCTATCCATGAAATAGCATAACCAGTAGAGAAAACAAAATATCACTGTGGAAATCAACTTGGTCATGGAGCTGTGCTCACCCCATGCCTGCACATTTCCACCATCAGAACCCGGAGCACCTGCAGTTAACACGGGCACACACTTTGTAAAATATGAGATTTAGTCTTGTATTTCTATCTACCTACATAAATCAGAACTTTTGTCCCTAACCAGAATCATATAATAATTTTCTCCAATAAATTCAGCTATTCAGAAAGTGGCTTAGAAAGAACAGTTGTTTTATAGAAGTCACTATATTATATACTCTAGTAAATTGCTTTTTGTTTGTGTCAGTGCTTGAGCTCATAATCGTTTCAAGAATAAAAATAGGTCATGTGAAAGCTAAAAGTCCTCTTCCCAAAGAAAGGCTACAGTGTTTATCAACTGGTGTATTTTTGTCCAAAAAAGTCAATTTTGGGCACCATTAAATCGTCTGGATTAAAAGCCCTGTATTGTGGCAGACCTTAAGGAAACAAAAATTGACAAATTCAAGAGTTTTCCTGAGCTGAGCTCTTTAGATTAGATGCTGCAGATGGTTCAAATTAATGGCATCTCCAGCAAACTTAGGACAGAGAAAGAGAAGTCATTAAAAGACAGGGTAAATATGATGGAGCTTTCAGGATGAAATCTTGCTTTCCTCTTGGTTAAAATACCTGTCAAGGACCATCCAGAAAAAAAAATTACTCATTGTAGCATGGCACATTGCATTAATGTCAAAGAAGAGGATATTAGATGCAACAGGAAAGGTTAAAAAAATATATGATTAAAGAGAATCATCAAAGGAGGGAAAATGTAAAGGTCAGATATTTCCAGTTACCGACTGATTGGCTGGGTCAATGGCAGAGATCATTAGCTGCCAAGAAGTGCCCTTCCTGTCAGCCTCTATTACATAAAAGTGAAATACAAAGCAATGTAGATCAGATGCTATTAGATGGTCATGTGTGGAAGCCGGTCTCCAAAATGCCGTGGCTTTTTCTGTATTAAGTATAGTACTAATGTTCTCTCTCTTGTGTTCTCTCTAGTTCACCCTTTTTCCCCCATGTAGTCACATGTATGTATTGGCTTCACGTAAGCCCCAGAATGTGCCAACAGGTGACTGCTGTCACTGGTTGTCACTGTGGAAGGGGAGAAAACAACTGAGACTAATCAAGTAATTAATCTTGTGTTAATAGATAGCCGAGGAGACATGGAGATTTTAAAAGCAAGGACAAAAACATATAATTGGATATGGTAACTTTTGAACTGAACAGAAGAACTGCTGGGAAGCAGAAAAACAAGTAATTATAAAAACAAAAAAGGATTAAAAAGATATTTTTTTTCCTGCTGGGTACAAGCACCTGGATGGCACAGAGCCTGGAATTGGATTACCTTTGAATTTTCTAAATTGTTTTCACGAGAGGAACTTTCTTTGACCCATACGAATAAGAGAGAAAGCTTCCTAGAGACGGGGGAAATTAATTTATAAGAAACCTTTCCATATGCATAGATGCTCAGGGATACATTGACTGCTCAGTACTGCATCATTTTTTTAAGGTCCATTCCTGACTAGATCAATGAGGTGCAGAGCCAAAACTCACAACCTTCAGCAAGGAAGAAAACTGCAGATCTTGAAATGACTGCATTACTTCCTTGTGTTTTGTTATCCTCTAAAAGCAAACTTAACTCTTTAGAAATAAGCATATAACAACTTTCAACTTAAAAAAAATTGCAAGAGACATTTTTCTCCCTGCTGCTGCCGATGTTCTTACACAGAAAAGGATACAATTTTCCTCATAGTGCTTGTATTTTTTCAATTTAACGTTATATTTGACTGCTGAAATTTATTCTCTCTGTGGGTAAAATATCTGCTTATAAACACTGGTTAAACTGATAAGTAGTCACAATAAACTGCAGCATTTTTTTTCCCCCTTGTCAATGGCTGAAGGACTGACAGTTGGAGGCATGCTTTGCCATGTTGGTACAGGCGGGACGCTGAGTGCCCTGCTCTGTGTGACCAACTGCAGCTGGTGAAGTCTGGGAGCAGACAAGCACCCATATGTCTTTCCCATTTATACAGAGTTCATTAGCAGCCATTGAGCTGTGCTGTCCCAGGTTCAATATGTCAATATTAGAAACATATTATTGCCTTTTTTTTTTTTTTTGGCAATAAAAGATAACAAATTCTAATGCTAAACAGAAACATGACCAAACACAGCTCTTTTCCCCTGCCCCAGATCCCAAGGGGATCTGGTGGCAGGATTCAGTAAGACCCCCGGCAAGCTGTGCAACTAATCTGCTAAAATCTTTCTGTGGAAACACAAGTATTTAGAAACAATCTCTCCCTCCAGCTATCAGATGCCTTTGCTGGGGCAGCTATATCTGCATCAGCAACCCCAGACTGGGAGCTCAGAGGCCCTTTGATGCCTTGTGTCCTAAGCTGTGACTATGGTGGGAATTCTGCAGTCAGAGCTGCACAGGGACTTTGCTGCAGGATTCCAATACACCAGTGAAAGGAAGGACTGGCTGATGTGGCCTTAAATTCCCTACCTGACAGTACTTTAGGCTATAGAATTATAGAATCATAGAATCATTAAGATTGGAAAAGACCACTAAGTTCACCTAGCCCAACCATCAACGTCCCTCAGTGCCACATCCACATAGTTCTTGAACACCTCCCTGGGCAGCCTGTACCAGTGTTTCACCAGTCTTTCTGAGAAGAAGGAGTTGCACTTTCCCTGGTGCAACTTGAGGCCATTCCCTCTAGTCCTATCACTATTTTCCTGAGACCTGAGGCTGACCCCTACCTCGCCACAACCTCCTTTCAGGTGGTTGTAGAGAATACAAGAACTCCCCTGAGACTTGTTTTCTCCAGTCTGAACAGTCCCAGTTCCCTCAGCTGCTCCTCATAAGACTTGTGCTGCAGACCCTTCACAGCTTCGTTGCCCTTCTCTGGACACACTCCAGGGCCTCGATGACATTCTTGTATTGAGGTGCCCAAAATAGAACACAGCACTCCAGGTGTGGTCTCACCAGAGCTGAGTTCAGAGGGCCAATCACCTCCCTGCTCCTGCTGGCTGCACAGGATGCCATTGGCCTTCTTGCCCACCTGGGCACACTGCTGGCTCATGTTCAGCTGGATGTCAACTAACAGCCCCAAATCCTTTTCCGCTGTGCAGCTTTCCAGCCGCCCTGCCCCAAGCCTGTAGCGTCACTCGCAGGGAGGTAAATCTGGCAGAGCAGAAATGTTTGGAAGAAAAAGGTGGCTGAATAGCCTGTGCTAATCTAGCCAGCCTGCAAATTAGACCTGAAACCAAGCCGGGATAATTTGCCTTCATGTTACACAGCCACAGCCTGAAGCCCTTAGATAAACAGGATGTTATTTAAATGGAGGAGCAATGTATAACACGCATTGATTTTTGAGGGAAGTTATTTATTCAGCATTTCAGCTTACACGGCATGCTGGTTAAGCAGCAGCTAGAGGGAGAGGGGAGAGGCTTGTGCTGTCCAAATGCTCCCCAGGCTTTACCTGGAGGATCGCTGCAGGAGTAATTAGCTCCTGTGTCTGTTCTTCTGGAAAAGCAAGGGGTCCATACGGACACTACAGGTGTAGAGAACAACTGCTGTGTCAGAGAAACTGTAAGCAGGCTGACTGATTAGAAAGACATGACTGGCCTTTGTGCTGATAAATGCAAAGTTTCTTCCAATTAGAAGAGTTTTGTGGGGTTTTTTCCACATAAAGCACATACTGGAAAGGTTTAATTATTTAAATGAAATTGCTTCCCCTCGGTTGCTCTCTGTGAACAGCAATTAAGTTTCCTGGCAGGAATACAAGTGATAAATATGAATTGTGTGTTCCATGGTATTTATAGAAAAATAATTCTGAAGTTTGTATTCACAGAAGAAAAATCCCTCTTAACAGTCACTCATATCCTCTCAGAAAGAAGAAATCACACCTTGTGACCCACATCAATTGATTTTTGTAAAGTGTTTGCAATTCACAGACAGCAAGGGAAGAGCGGATAATTTTTTTTCTGAGATTCTACTAATGACTGCATTAAATATTATGATCTGTGTTCGTAAACAGAAGGAAAAAAAATCAAGTACTTTTGCTGTGAAATATCTTAAAGCATTTCTTTGGTTTTGATGAAAAGCACATTCTGATGGCTTTGAAGGTACGCGTGGAAGTGCATCAGTGAACAACACGTACTCCCCATAGGGTGCATACCATGCAACCTGAGTGTTCTTCATGCAAATAATTCACACCTTCAGCCTCAAATAACAGAAATACACTCAACATGCAGCACACCAATAATAAAAAACGTTGCAGATTTACTGCAAGGGGGAAAAAAGGACTGTAACATGAACCAATAATTTCTTCACTTAATCCAGGAGTAAAGATAAAAGAAGAAGAGAAAAATACAGCTAACAGTCTTCCCCAGGGTGTTTGAGTGAAGGAAGTGCTGAACTGTGAATCAGAACTGAATAGGCAGAAACATTAACTCCTTTCAGAAGGGTGTTTGCCTTACAGAGATCAGATATTGTAATAGCACAGAGCTGGCTCCTTGCCTATGCTTTGCAGTGTGCAAATGAACATTTTCTTTCTCAGCAGCTCTGCAGTAAAAACACCATGAAATCTCAGAAATATACACAAGAACGTTTTAAAATGACCACTGATTCTGCTATCAGATGCTACTAATGTCTGATTCTTTGACTTGATTTGCGGAGCTGCAGAAAAGAGCCCTCCCTTCCAGACTCACTTTCAGTGGCAGCACTGGCAGTCAATACCTTTGAAAACTGGGCTCAGAGAGGTAAATTATCAAGGGTGACTCATGATGCAGGTGCCAGACAACTCTTAAAAAAAAAACTTACATGCTATTGACTTGAAGCGGAGCAAGAATGTGCTTACTGTGCATTACAGAGTACAGTTGGCCTCGCTTGCTCTGAGTCAGCTCTGGTTTGTCCTGCTGAAGACCAAGGTGTCCCAGTCAACACCAAGCTTCTCTCTGCCACATCCGGACCACTGCAAGCCCCAGTCAGACTGTTTGGAGCAAGCTTTGATGCTGAGGGTCAGTGGAACTGAATAAACTCAGGAAGCTTTTCTGCAGCTTTTCCATCTAAGTGTTTCTTTGACTGTTTAAGCACTCAGGACCACTGAAAAGCTGTGTTTCAGTTGTGTCTGCTAATCTGAAAGACCAGCAAACCTCTGGCCACTCTCAGTATGCAAAGCCAAAAATGCCTTTCCTGTTTACTAACTTTCTCACGACTAAATCTGCCCCTACTTTCTCTGTCACTGCCAAGCGTTGGTGCTAGAGTGGAAGGAAGAGCGCCACAGAGGAAGGAGACAAAATGTGTGATTGCTAATGTAACTGTGTATCTGATTCACTAATATGGTCTTTCATGCTGGGACAGTAATTGCCTGCAGCTCTTGATTTCAACATCATAAAATAGCATTTGGTTTACACTTAAATAACACATCTGCGGCTCTTGAGAGGCATATAAACTTATTTTCCAGAAGCTGGCTGTAGCATGCTTCCTCTTCTCTGTACTGTCAACACCATCACAGAGTCATTCAGAGAGGAAGGGACTTCAGGAGGTCCCTCATCCAACTTCCTGCTTAAGGGACAGCACTGAAACGCTTCATGCCACATTAGAAGACACTTTGCAAGGTGGCTTCCCTCATATATTCGCCAGGGGAGATTTAGGCTGGACATTAGGAAATACTACTTTTCTGAAAGAGTGGTCAGGCGCTGGAACGGGCTGCCCAGGGAGGTGGTGGAGTCACCGTCCCTGGAGGTGTTCAAGAAACGTTTAGATATAGCGTTGGGAGACATAGTTTAGTGGGGTTGTTGGTGGTAGGTGGATGGTTGGACTAGGTGATCTTGTAGGTCTTTTCCAACCTAGCTAATTCTATGATTCTGTGATTCTATATACCTTCATATGGCACTTGTCAGAATGATTTACTGGGCTTTCAGCTGTAGGTCACCAGTTCAAAGACAACCATCGTGTTCCTATCCAACAAGAGCTCAGTGGCCTATGTCTGAGATCACCCATCCCTCCACAAAGACAGGCCAATTGTATAATATGAGAAGTCAACCACAGTCACTTAACAATTCTCTTAGATTAATTTGAACTGATGGCTAAAGCAAAAAATTCCATAAGATCACTATTCAACCATTTAAATGAATATAAACCTTCCAGTAGACACAAACATGTAACATCACCATCAGATTCCCGGCCTTTTCACTGAAGTGTCTTTTACAGAGCTGTTCAAAGGACAAAATTATCCATCTGCCTTTTCAGAGCCTTTACCATAGTATGCCAAAAAATCGGGGAGACGAATTCTTTCAATGTTTATTCAACATCAGCATTCAGGAAAACAGCAGACATGAGACATTTAGGGCAGCCACTATGAATTCACTGTAGGTCTCGGAAGTCTGTCAATACTGAGGGCTTGTGGCTATATGCTGTGAAAGTACAGGAACAAAATCAATTGCAGCCAGATTTTTTCCCTCCCAGTACACATGACAAAATTATTTACAAGTGGCTTATTTAAATCTAGCCAGAAGTCAGCTATTTCAGGACCCTATTGAGCAGAAAAGCTCCCCAGTGAGCCGAAGAAGGTCACAGCTCAAGTTATGTTGCCTAGATGATCTCTCTGACAGGCTTTGTAATACTTGCTCTGCTTTGCCTTTGTTTCAACGTGTATGGCTTGTGACAGTGTTTTTCAATGGCAGTTTTATGGGCTTTGTCTAGAACTTACTCTGTCATGACACAGCTTTCCACATAACCATGACGAACAAGAGAAAGAGAACAACACATCTTGTCTAGCAGAAAAAGCAGTCACTAAGACCACTCTTTTGGAAACCTTCATCTAACCTAAAGCTAAAAACTGCTTTAAATACCACTCACAGTCATAGATTTCCTGATAGGCACCTCTCCATAATCTCAATGCAAATGCTGCAAAGGCTGGCGAGCTAATAGCTGATCTGGCCCAACGCCAGCCTGATTTTGACTGTCCTCTTTAGAAGTCCAGGGCATCTCTACATGAGCAAGTGGCACAGCATGGTTGGACTGGATCCATTGAGTGAAACAGTGGATGCAGAGACAAAGGCCACCATATGCACATTTTAAAGATTTTATTTTATACTAGCTCTTGTTGGAGCTGAGATACAGCAGGTGCCTACCTGGACCACATCATCTGGTTTCACCAAAGGGGCACCCGATTTGTGTGCTTCAAGACAATTTCACACAGAGAGAATCAGGGTGGAGTAAATAGGACAGGATATTTGCTTCCCAAGTATACTGCTGATCTCAACTAAACTCCTAGAACAGACATATCCTTGGCTGTCTTGGGAAGGGAAGTCTTTTGTGTGGGAAGATACTCTGACTGAAGAGTTAATAAAAGCACAGGGTCAAACACAGGACTGTTACGTTTGATGAACCACTACGACTGCTAGTAATTTTTTTCCTTCTTTATTGCAAAGGTAGAACTACATCTCGCTTTTCTGTTACATAGTTAGGACTCTCAAAGAAATTCAAATTAGGAAGTACTTGCCTTCCTGTAATTTGAAAGTTTAAAAATGAGCAGCACGAGTCACTGATTTTGAAGCCCTTTGATACTGTGAGCCTTTTCTGTCACACTTTGATACTAACTGGCTCCTGAAGCGTATTCAGCTCAGGCCGTCACTGCCAGAGATTGTCATCTTCCATGCATGTCCATGGAGGGCCGCCTGCTCTGATGATGCTTCATGAATCAGGAGTGGTGCTCTGGGGACAGCACAGTGCGGATGCGTAGGGGAGATGCTTATTGCTGCCAAATCACAGAAACCACACTGTTTTCCAAAAAGCTGACTCCCCTGTTTAATCTCCTTCAAGCTCACTTCACAGTCAACCTGACAGGCTCTCAGAGAGGAGTGTGTCAGGAACTGAATCAGAAAAACATCCCAACTTACTGGTGTGACCCTTACTGCTCAACTGTTGCAAGGAAGATGATGAAATATATTGCTTTCTTTGGTTGTTCGTTGTATTGTTGTTACTGTTGTTGCTTTGTGGTGTTGGAGTTTTTGTCAGTTATGGTGGGTTGATTTGTTTTGTTTTGTTTTGTTTTTTTTTACTTGCCTTCATTCTGAAAGTAACAATGCATTCAGGTAAATGGCTTTCACAGAGGTGAGGGCTGCCTCTCCATATCATGGAGCGTATGCCTAGTCGAGATTTGGGGGTGGGTATTTCACAAGCAGTCAGGGAGCTGCATTACTGACTTCCAGGGGAAAGCTGGGCTCTCTGAAAAAAAGCTCAGCCTACCTCTCTAATGACTGAATTCTGGGTCTGCAGCAAATAGTACAGTGGCTCGATGCCTATAAAAAGGGCCTCGTTTAATTTGCTGTGTATCAGGTTTTTATTCCTGCCACTCCTAATCCTGATGGTGAAAGAACAGAGACTGTAATGACTGTTTCTGAATATTTCCTTTCTTTCTAAGCTTCCAAAGTCCTCGCTGGTATTACTTATGCTTGTGCAAGACCTGCTAGCTTTCTTCATGCTTTGGGAGGAACATGCATAATAGAGAGCTCTCCCTCTTATTCGTGGCTCTATTGTGGAGCCCGCACAACTGCTGCCCACTCATTCCAAGCTTCTCTTGTTCTGACGTAACGTGCTCAAACAATTACGCTTTTAAAAATAATCTAAAAAATTAATGAGCTGTTCAAAGTCTGCTGAGCATAACTCCGCTGCATATGAACTCTAGTAACAGTACCTACCGTACGCAGTCTTTGGGGTTAGAGCTCCCTTAACCCATACTGACAAAGTATGAATTTACAAACGCATTTCAACCCCACTGAAATGTGAAGGAGCATGTAGTATCAACCTCTCTTTCCATCAGTTTATTTGGAAAATCTCCCTGCAGGGGTTCAGCTGCTATGCCCCATCAAACCGGCAGCAGTTGCCTCGATTTACGCAGCAGCTCAGCAGGACTGAAAGACAGTGCGCTGGGAGCCCTGGGAGACCGCAGGCATCCACAGCAGCATCACCCCGGGCAGGTCCTTCATGTGCATGCAGCTCAAGCTGCTGCCCCTCTCCCACTCTTGGGGAAATGCAATTTTGGATTTCCACTGCACTGCCTCTTCCAGGCTTGATTTTGCTTTCTTTTTTTTTTTTTGGGGAGAGAGGAAGAGGGAGGAAGAGGAACTGTTATGAATATAGTTCTGTATTTGCTATTCTCTCTCTTTTTTTTTTGTCTCTGTTTCTGATCTTTCCTTTTTCATTCATCCCAGTTTTTGTATTCATCTGCAGCATCCAGCGTGAGGGGGAATGCTGTCCCCGCAGCGGTGGCCAATCTGCCGTTGAGTGTGAGCTGAGGATGAAAGATATACTTAAGTTGAAAAAGAAACTACCTCTAATCCTGGCATTTATTTTAAAGTGCCACAGAATACACCAGCCTTTTCACTGGAGATCTGCAAAGACAAGGTCCCTATTCAAAAGGATTTCCAGCACAGATTTAAAGCTTGCCTTGATAAATGAAGATGACAAAGAGTAATGAAAAGGAAACAATGCAGTAGGAAAAGATTATAAACAAAATTTATGATCATGTGGTAAATAAATTATAAATAAAAGATATCTTTGGACTCAGTATATTTTGTCTCATTTATGGAAGATTAAATAGACATTAAAAAGGCAAAGAATTTCAAAAAAGATGAAACAAAACAACCACTGAAAGACCCAGAAAAGATTGTTTCAGCTGCAGTCTAGTTTCACAAGGAAGTAAACTTTTATTCAAGTAGAAAGGAACCGGCTCATGCAAAGCTTTACAATTCTTGAATATTAGAATCGGATTATGTAAATTTTAAGTTTTCTCCCACAGTGCTATTCAGTAAGTTCCAGCTTTAGACCTCTTTCAGAGATGAAAAAAACACAGATCAAAACATTAAAAAGAAATAAAATTACCTTGTGTGCCTTTGGTAGCACTGGAAGCAGAATCCAGGCACATCAGCTCTCAGCCCTCCTAAAACCTTTCCTATGATTCTAAATTTTGGACAGCTTTTCTGAGTCTAAATGCAGTGAGATACACTTTAAACAAACATTTGCTATGCTGTGATCCAACAAACACAGAAGACAGAAAAATCTTGGATTATTTATCCAGGATATGAGCTCATTCTTTAAAGAAAATCATGCTTTCTAATGTAATGCAAAATTAGCTCCATAACTTTCAGTATCTTTCAAATGTATTTTCCAGTTGTGAAATAAATAGATGCTTGCTAAAAAAGCTAAGGATTCTTAAAACTTCTCAGAGGGTCAACATTCTTTGGACAAAGAAAGTGCCCGATTCTTTTCATTGCTTTCTGAAGTTCATTGCAGTTCTATGGCATTTTCAATAAATTATCTAGGATGTCCATGTTACCGCTTGTTGAAATGCTACTTAGATTAGTTTAATTCAAAGGTCAAACTATTTTCAATGTCTAACTAAATTATTTCAAAACATGTCTTATCACTAAGGGTACAGCAGCGTGAGTCTTTCAGACCATATTGCCCTAGCAAAGTATGCATATATTTAAATATTTATATTCTCATTAACTTAAAGTACTAAGTACGGATGTATTAGCTTACTCACTGTATCACGGTAAAGATTCCCAATGGACTCTCGTAGACGTCCATTGTATTTAAAGCAGATTGAAGCAGTTGGCCAAGAGATCTTCTCCTGGGACCCAGCAGCCTTGGGCAGCAAATCTATGCCTCTTCCCTTCCTCTGCCCTTTTCACATGCACATATGCGCACAAAGCCCTCCTCTGCACTTGTCGCTTGGTTTTACCCAGCTCAGCAACCCACGTCAGACCACGAATGTTGCTGCTGGCTGGGAGCTATGGCCAGTACTGGCCAGTGGCAGAGGATGCTCGGGGGCTACTTGCTGCTGCTGTGGTGCTTCCACATGCCACCCTATGTCAATGCTGCTGGCAGTAGGAGATCAATGTGAAAATTGCATCACATGGGCTGGCCTCTAATGATTTAATGACAATTTTTAAAACTGTTCTGTAGCTTCACCTTGAAACAAGCCTTGAGATTAGCCTAATAAATATAAAGAAGTGCTTTTATGCAGCCCACTGTAATGTATGGCAAATATTACGTGTGATTTCAGCCTAACATCAATGAAGTGTCAGTGTCTTCTGGTGTCAAGAAGGAAAGGCAGAGTTCTGCTTTGTTTTGCTTACCTTTGCTAGTGTTCAGAGCATAGAAATGACCTTGGATTCATAATGAAATAAAATTTTCTCCAAATTACACCGAAAAGAAATGATGGTAAGAGAAAGAATCTTTATCAAGTAAACGTCACAGGATAAACAGCACTACAAACCTGTCCACTGAATCTGATGACATGTTCAAAAGTAATACTACATTCATTTGCTGCACTTCTGTTTTTCTCTGCCTGGGTGTGGGCCCCTGATATTCAGTTTTTGAAAAGGCCTTTGGCATCCAAATTATCTTACAAACACTTTGGAGAAATTAAGCTTCTTTAGATAAAGAGACAACTTTTCCTTACCAATCTGCGCTTCACTTTGAACACCTCCATGGTAAGTCTAATGATGTTGAAAGAACAAATTATTCCCTAGTGATCCTGCCTGGAAAAATCCTTTGGCTGAGCGACTCTGTTGACAGCAGAGCACATCGATGGGAATACTCTACCTCCTTCCTCCCTCCAGCCCCCTGGTGCCCCCACCCTGTTTCCAGAGGTGTTTTTTTCATGGCCATGAGGTGGATCAAAGCACAAGGCATGGTTTGTTCTGGATCAGAGCGAGGGCACCCAGTACAGGGAGGCTGGGAGCCACAGGCCTGTGACAAACTGTGGCAGAGAGCACTGGCTCTTAATCCCTGCATCCCAGGGAACAGATGGGGAGGAGCAAAATGAGGGGGAAAAGCAATATATCTTGCTAATGGTCACTGAGCTGAATATCAGGGGTGGGGATCTTGGAATAAGAGGCAGCCAGCAGGGAGATGGATATCCTGAAAGCAGTTAGTTAAATGGAACCTGTTTCTACCAGGCTAGATCATCTGCTCTTCCTAGCTCTCACCAAACTACAGAGAAGTGCAGTCTGTCCCAACAAGGGCAAAAATTCCTCCTGAACAGATGTGCAGGCAGCTGGATCATAAATACTGGTAGCATTGCTGAAGAGAGCGCATAGCAAAGACCATTTCAACAAAACTCTAATGACTAAGACCAAGGAAGTTTCACTGCAGGCCTCAAGCAGACCAGGACATCGGAAGGGAGAAGGGAGGACAGTGGTTGCAATGGATGGAGAAAGCACCTGGAAAATCCACACCAGGCCAACAGAGGCTCATTGCAAATGCAAAGCGGATATCCACTGCAGTTTTTACTGTATTTCCAAACTCATATTTTCACACAGTGGGGAAAAGAAGCGGATACCATTCTGAATTTTATCAAAAGTGCCAAATGCAGAGCCCAGAGCTTGAACTTACAAGACAGAGGATGAGCACAGTCCAGCACTAGCCTTGCTGAAATACTGCTGTCTGAAGGGCCCACTACACACTGACAGGACAGCCTGGCCTCTGTGCAAATTCATGTTTTGATTTTTCTCTTGGGATCACAGTAGAGGGGAACACATTCACTTTTGAAAGGAGCAGTCAGGATTTTTTTTGCATTATAAGCCATCACAGTTTTAATTGCTGTTTTCATGAGGTTGGTTGGAACAGGTGATCTAAGGGTAAAAAAAAACCTGCATTGCAGTGAGTAGCTCCAGCCTCAGTATAAACATGGGCTTGGGCATAATTTCTGAATTTAGATCCTAGCACTGAAACCAATTTGATTTTTGGTGATGGGCAAATTGCTAGCAGACACTGAAGAGATAACTCTTCAAACATAGCTACTGACCTTCAGCTTTGAGCCTGAGACCTGCAGGGCTGTATTTTCAAAGTGAGCATCATCCTGAAGGCTTAGCTACAGATATCACCATCTCTAAAGCACAGGTACAAGCTATTGCTAACTGCTTGTCTGTAATCAGCAACCACTTTTAAAAACATAGGTTTTCATCTCAATCTCAGTGTGTGCTTTTTGGAAAGTTTCTACAGAATTTGAGTAAAGCAGCTATTTACGCTGTGTTAGATTTCACATCTCCAAAACAGATAAAACCTTGCATATCTAAAATATCAGGCAATATCTGTGGAGGAGTTTGAGCGGTAGCCACCTCATACCTTTTCTTCACACATGGAATTGTGTGAAGAATCTCGTCACTTAACACTCCCATGTTTTCTCCCTGTTGCATGTGTTTTAGCTGGATCTTTTCCTTACTCCTGTTTCAGACTGTACTATCCTGCGTAACAGCCTTATTATTCTGTGCTATGTAAAGCACACTACTGAAGTTATTCATGTGCTATTAGACACTGAGTTCAAAGTCACACCCAGTATCTCATTACTCTCAAGAAATTCAGCGGGCCGTTAGGAATAACATAACAAAATCAAATAGATCCCATAAGCCAAACTTCAATACAAACAGTTTCTCCATTTCAGACTTCCCTGCTCTAAAATCCAGGAAGAAATGTCACTGAAAGAGCTAGGGAATTAAAAAAAAAAAAAAAGAAGGCACATGGTTTAATTTATTTGCTTTTCTCAGTGCATCTCTTGTGAATCAACCAGTACAAAAATAAACCAGCATTTAACATAAACCTTTTTCTCACAACACTCTTAATAGCATCTTGAGAAGCATGTGCTGAACATTTGGGGCCAGGTGCTCGTCTGGCACAAACTGATATGCACATGTGGAAACCAGTAGAGCAATGATGATTTATATACTAGAAGTGATGACAACTGGTCCTTAATAAAAGGCTTCGCAGGTTATGTAACTGGTAATTCCAGTACAGGATTTGTTTTTAATACGATTGACTCTGTCAGGATGAGCATGTCTATAACATTAACCTTGGAAAAGATGCCAAAGCATTTTAAAAAAAAGAAAAAGAAAAAAAAGGACAAATAACAACTAAAACCACAATAGCAGTGTTCCTAGAACTCACAACAAAACAATTTTTTCCATGTCAAGTTGGACATTTTTCCATATAAATTGGAAGAATATGACCCATCCACCCAAGTGCAGACATTTAACACCGTCTGCTGAGACTCTTAATTCATCAAAGAACAGAATTATGTACCTATAGGTGATAATGTATTTCAGCTTCTTGGAGATATATTTTTGGGTCCAATTAATTTCATCCTAAGAGTACGGATAGCCTTCTAAACACAGACAAGGAGGAGCCTCATCCCTCTTCCTATAGCTGGTTGCATAACAGTGGAACTAAGCATTTATTTTTATTCCACATCAGTTTCACTCCACTGGCTGTAACACGGTTTCTAAGGATAATGTGTCAATACCATTTTTTAAAACTGAAGGCATGCTTCCTGAATAAATGACTACAAGGAATATTGCTGATATGTTGCCAATGAAACTGTGCTGCTAGAAGGAAGATTAACTAATACTTTATAGGAATTATTCAGAAAATGAGAACTTTGCATGTCCTGTCAATGACTCAGGTCTGATGGCATTTCAATACATAGAAGCTTCTATTTCAGTAATCAGCGGGTCACATGTGAGGCCTAGGACAATTACTAAGTAGCATGAGAGGCAAATGAAATTTGAAAAAAAAGAAAAAAAAGGAATGCTTTGAGCCCTGTTTAACGATAACAATAATGTGAATTTTTCTATGCAATAGCTAACCTAAACATGCTTTTGATCTATAGCTTCATGTACTGTTGGCAACTCTCATAAATAGACCCATCTCAGCTGACTTCAGACATCTTCAGTGCAGTTGGCTGTCTATGCTAGTCACTCATTTCTTGCTCCCACAACGGCTTCTAGGATGTGATTCATCTAACCTAATTCAGCTGACTGCTTTGCAGATAAGATGAATAATGCCTAGAAGTGTCCATTTCTCTGCACGACTACAAAAGGAACTTACAGTGACAAGCAGGGAGTTAGAGGTCTACGCTGAATCATGTAAACCCCAAAGTGACATCTTCACTCTTTTCTATTTGAGTTATTCAGTGTGAGGTACTGCAGATAGCAATACTTCGTGTACAATAAAGAAGAGTCAGAGCTGGAGGAGTAGGTCCGAAGTTTATGCTTCAAGTGAAGGTCTGTGTCTCCCCAAGGGTCTGTGTTAAAATTGCATGATCTGATCTTACAGTGGTCTACTAGTCTGCCAGAAACAAAACCTGCAGTCCTGACTCTGCACCCCTTAAAATCATGCTTACCAGTGTGACTGAATCTGGCCTTCCAGACATTTGGAAATATATATATATTTTTTAACGAAAATCTTTAATATGTCAGAAGGTATAGTCTTAGCAACAACTGTGTGAAAACTACACTCTGGCATTAGGATAATACAATGTAATGCAAAAAAAAAAAAAAAAAAAACAGCAGAAGACTGCCAACATATTAATAAGACCCATGCTGTAAATTTGTGCATAATCTGATATTACAGATTATATGTATATACAGGCAGACTGTGATGTTGACTGTGTCCAGAAAGAGCCCTCTTCCCAATGCTTATCATATTTACAAGTACTGTCAAAGCTTTTCATATATTGTCTCTCATTTGAAAAGTGGGCTACTCCTCTCCTTTCGAGCTCATTCTCCGCCCTGGTCATTAGTGAAAGAACTGATATTTGTTGAAGAGAGACGTGGACAACTGTTGGCAGACCTGGAGGTGTGGGTAAGTCCCAAGCCCACCGCAAAGAGTGGACAAGAGCAGTGACAGAGCTAACCGCATATCTACAATTTCTTTGTAACTGCATAGCACTAGTTTAGCATTCAGTTAGTGTTTGACTTGTATTTACGCATGTTTCCATTTGATCAAATATTTTTTCTGCACTCATATTTTATCAACAAATCTATTCAAAGCATTTGACATGCTTAGGAAAATTATTCCCATGCTACTATTTATCATCTTAAAATCAGTAAATAGATTGGAAAAAAAAAGAAACATTTTCAGGTGCATTGTGTTGCAACAAGAAGTGTTACTTCTATACACATTCATTAGTTACTGGGAAAATTTTAAATTGCATTTTTCCAACCTTTCACCTGGCAAATACGATCCTATGACATAATCCCATTTGCAGAATTACACAACTCATTGTATGTATGGCTGAATCAATCTTTTAATAATTTGAATATGAAAAGGAAAATTAGAGAAGCCTGGGTGCTGCCTGAAGTGCTTAACAATGTTTTTTGTGTTTTAGAGACTTAGATATACAGAAATCCTAAGTAAAAATTAACTTAAATGCATTCCTCACTGCCTTGAACAAGCAAAAACCAACACCATACTGCAAGTGAGCCAGGACTGTGATCCAAGAAGACAGGTCCCACCAGAAGATTTATACCCATTCCAACACCTTCCAGCATGAAGTTGCCTCGGCAACCAGGAGGAACAGATTATCTCCAAGGTTAAGCAGCTCACAGATGGTTTTTCAATGACTGACAAAGCAGGTTTGATGAAAGTAAAGCTAGGGTGAATTATACTCTCTGTCATTTTTGATGACTACGAGCTCCTTCCAGTGACTGAGCTGCTGTAGCATCTGAAATGTGTGTCCAGAGCCACGTCACTGAGCAGAACCCACAGGACTGTCAGATAGGCTCATATCCCGTGCGCAGAGCCCCAGCACAGATACGTTATACCAGTGGTGCTGAGAAGCATTACACTTTTGAAAAGTAGCTAATAAACAACCCATTCCAATTACAGACACTTCTTACGAATACTAATGGGGCTAAAGACAGAAATTTTATTTTCTGGAGGATCACTAATCCACCAAGCTGTAATTCGAGATCTGGACATATTGATACCCCAAGCTTATTTATTATCATTATACTTAATTTCTATCAAGGACTCTCAGTGAGCCATATCCATCATTTTTGATCAGACATCAGAATAATGACCACTGAAGAAGTTATACGGCAACAAAAAAATATGTTCTAATTATGTATGTTCAATATCTCAAAGTTTGCTGAGAAAAGGCATGTTTCTATTTTGTAAATGTGGTGAGATTCGTGCAAGAAAAAGGACAAGACAAATGTTGTCCTACCAGCTGGATGGGAGATTCCAAAAGCATGTTTAAGTCACAAAAGGGAAACCATATTGGATAAAAATGAACACAAGAAAATGCATTGATGAAGTGATAGATTGTGCTAATTGAATTACTCGCAAAGTTTTGTGAAAAGTTTCACAGGCTAATTCATTTGCAACTAAATTCTGAGTAAGGTGGAAAGGAGGAGAACCTTCAGTCCCAAGACAGTCTCAACCCCAGAGAAGGCAGATTGTAGGGTAAATTGTTAAAGGAGTTGCTTCCAGGGAGTTGCTGTAGGGTATTTTGGCAGTCAGTTTGACAGATCAGTCTGCTAACCAGAAAATGCTTCAAAGTCAGACAGAAATCACAGACAGCAAAATATATCTTAGAAAAGCATTCAGCTTCTCTGAATCTACCTTTTAATGTAATGGTTAATTTCTCATGTCTTTCACTGTAATGGCATTCTTGCTTCTTTTTCTTTTTTTTTTTTTTTTTTAAATATATATATTTTTAAATACGTAGACAGTGCCTGAGAATGTCATCCTATTTTTATGAGAGAGAATCCTAGGTACGGGTACTGGGCCTACTGACAGCTCCCAGGGCCAACTACAAGATGAGTGAGAGGCCAATAAGCACTGCTTCACCAGGTCAGGTGGCTGCCCAGGGGCCTCATAGCACATGGGACAAGGGCTGGCTACAAGCTACTCTTCACTGGCCAGTCCTCACTCTTCCACCAATCTTTCTGGGCCGTGCCTCACTCACAAAGTCTCCCCAAAATGTGAAGAAGCTCCAGCAAAACAAAACATGGCGGAAGGTAATGGGCATATTTCTCATGTTATGTCTTTTTTTCTTTCTCTGATCCCACAGTAACAGAGAGACAGGGTCAGCAGTTTTTCCTCAAAGATCTCTATGTGGCAGCAATATCTGTTGAAGGAGAGAGGCTTTTTTTGCACATTTCTTCTCTCCAACCCTTCAATAAAGCATTTTCATATTGACTCAGTTGGGTAAGTTACTGTTTTAAGTAACCACACAAGTGCACACGCATTAGCTAGGCTATCTTCCACCATCACTAAAAGCCTCCGCTGCACACCTCCCTCTCCCACTCATTCCTGCTATTGCCTGGGAAGCTATGCAGGCAAAGCAGCAGCTGAAACTTAATCTTTTTTTTTTTAATTACTAACAAATGCATGTACCAGTAGGGATGTACTACTGTAAATCTACACAAGCTCTGACCTCAATGCTCCTTAGCCTAGGCAGAGCTCACTTGCCAGAACTCATCCATATAAATACTGGCTTCTTCCTTCCACTAAACATGAAAATAAGGACGCAATTTTCTTTGAATTCCTGCCTCTATCTCCCTTTACTTCCTATTCATAGGACTGATTTTCAAAATCAGTTTGAAATTTGGGGAGATTTAAAGGGATATGAAGGAAAGAATCCACCTTTAGTAAAGTTTTTCAGTGTTTCTTTCCAAAAACCATCCCCTCTGAAACAGCTTGCTGAGTTTTGAGATGTTCAGAACTATAAGATTTTCTGAGGTTGTGAGCTTTCACTATTATTGTGAGAAATTATTGTGAATTACTGCAGGGGAAAAAACTCTTAGGCTATAGAAGTACCCATTGAATGTTGTTCCCATACTTGATCATAGAATCATGTAATCGTTACAGATCATCCAGTTCCAACCCACCTGCCACGGGCAGGGTTGCCACCCAATAGATCAGTCTTCCCAGGGCCCCATCCAACCTGGCCTTGAAAACCTCCAAGGCATCTGCAGCTTCTCTGGGCAACCACCCCAGAGAAAAGAATAAGGTCTCAGACAATACTTCCCCATTTTAGTTTAAAACTGTTCCCTCTTTTCTTGTGTAAAAAGCTGGTCTCTATCTTGTCTATAAGCTCCCATTAAGTACAGGAAAGCCACTATGAGGCCTTCTATTCCCCAGACTGAGCAAGCTCAGCTCCCTCAGCCTGTCTTCATAGCAGAGGTACTTGTCTTTCTTACGTAGGGGCCCTAAACTTGGATGCAGTACTCCAGATGAGGCCTCACAAGGGCAGAGTAGAAAGGGACGATCACCTCCCTCTCCCAGCTGGCAGTCTTCTTTAGATGCAGCCCAGGATACTGTTGGCCTTCCTGTCTGCAAGTGCACACTGCTGGCTCATGTCCAGCTTTTCATTCACTAGAACCCCCAAGTATTTCTCTGAAGGGCTGCTTTCAATGAGTTCTTGTCCCAGCCTGTACACATCTGATTGCCCTGACCCAAGTCACCGTGCAGTTGGTGTTGTTGAACCTCATTAAGTTCTCCTGGGCCCACTTTTCAAGACTGTCCAGGGCCCTCTGGATGTTGTCCCTTCCCTCTATGGTGTCAACTGCACCACTTATCTTGGTGTCATCAGCAAACTTGCTGATTGATCAACTGCTCAATCCCATCAAAGTGCTCACTGAAGAGCATTGGACCCAAGACAGACCTCTGGGGGGACACCATCCATAACCAGCCTCCGCCTGGGTGACAACAACCCTCTGGCTACAACCATCCAACTAATTCTTCATCCACCTAATAGTTCAGCCTCCAAATCCATATCTCTCCAATTTAGAGATAAGGATGTGGTGCGGGACCATGTCAAAGGCCTTGCACAAGTCCAGGTAAATGACATTAGTTTCCCTTCCTTTGTCCGCTGATGCCATCACTCCACCACAGAAGGCCACCAGACTGGTCAGGTATGATCTGCCCTTGGTGAAGTTATGCTGGCTGTCTCAGACCACCTCCTCATCTCACGTGTGCCATCAATGTGTCTTCCAGGAGGATCTGTTCCATGACATTCCCAGGCACAGAGGTGAGGCTCACTGGCTTGTAGTCCCTTGGTTCTTCCTTTCTGCTCTTCTTGAAAACGGGACTGATGTTTCCCTTTTTCCAGTTCCTGGGGAGTTTACTTCATCATCTTCTGTTTCTCCTATATATTCAGCTTATGTGCAACCCAGTTTTCTTTGCTGGAGGCTGTAAATAACAGATGTAACCTCATTGTCCTTACTAACTTCAATGAGTTATAATTGAACACTGGTTTTGGTATACTCTCAGCAGTGTTGCTTCTATACTGCAAGTCATCTAAGTACTAATATTGAATTCCTTCCATCAAAAACTACACCCTAGGGGCAAAACCAAACCAGAAATAATTAAATTCATCTAGTAAACCAAAGGCTCATTTGAATAACATTGCCTTCTCTTAATGCTCTGTGTACATACAGTAAGCACTGATCATTACAGTCTGGCATCAGCTCCTGTTTCTCTGAAGCCAGGATTCTCAGGTTTGGCTTCGCAAATAACTAGTGCTTTGAAAGAGAAGAAACCTGAATGCTTTTCTTTTTTTTCCTCAAGTAGAAATGCTACATATTCTTATTGCCAAGTTTTTCAGTGTTTTGCTTTCCATTTGATATCCTTCTACTTTCCACTAGTAATTTTTTTTATTGTTTCCAATCCATCAGAGTGAAATGGCAGTAGTCTTAGTCAGAGAAGTTATACATCTGATTGAATCACTTCACATTTCACCCAAAGCTCATTAGTTTTCTCGTTTCCATGCTGTTCATAGGATGAACCAGATCACAGTTCATGCCTTGTCAGGAATCACTCTCATACATTATGTCTCAGAGGTTCAAGTGCTTACCAACAACTAATGGGATTCCACTTAATATTTCTATTCAGTATGACACAGCGTCTCACGTGGATGTTTCCATTCGCTAAGTTGCTCATCTTCCTATTTGTTACACTGCATTTCTCCTAACACATCTTGTAACGTAGGCAGAAATCTGCAGTCAAGTGGCATTTATCCAAGACCTTGCTGAAATTTAGGTCTGTACATTAAGTTTAGTGATGAATGCCTCATCTTCTGTCTTCCCTCAGCTCTTGATACAGAAAAGTCTTTGCAGTCAATGATTTGAGGGGAAAAAAATTGAATGCTGCAAAATTTTAAAGTTTCTCTTTTTCAGCTGTGCTACTTTGTATTTTGCATACGAATACAGATTATGTAGAATTGTATATCACACTATAAAAGTCAAACATGACTGTCGAATAATTCAGTCAGAAAACTCTATATGTCATTTTACTCAGCAACTCGTTATTAAAAACTAGGCAATATGAAGAAGAATAGTGTTTACTGAATCACAGCAAAGGGAGCCTTTTCCAGCCACAGCTCCACACAAGTGCCTCAGTAGACACCCAGAATCTGTGTATTTCAGTGTGCTTCCCTGCAAGATGGAAATGCATATGGACCTGCTATTTCTCACAAAGGTAAAATATATGAATATTTTTTCAAGGAAATCATTCAAAAGGCACCAATAATTGTGCAGCACCATTATTTTCCTCATACTAAATACTCTTTGTATCATGACAAGACAATGTAGTTTTTCACTTATGTCTCATTTACCTTATTTCACATAAGGTTATATGTAGGTTGGATAGAACATGAGTGCAGCCTTAGTGATAAACATTTTTTTTTCCTGTGAGATGGTAGGACAACTGAAATTCTCTATTTTTATAGTTCATATAGGAAGAACTAGGCATTTTTTACTGAAAACCTGAAATTATTTTTGACGGCACGAGGCTTGCATAAAAGAACAATTAACGAATGTCACCTGTAATGACAGAGCCTTCCTAATAATGTTCACATTTGCAATCTTACTGCAACACAAAGAACAATCATCAAAGAAAAATAGACATTCTTATGCATAACAGTATTCTTAGTTTATGGCACATCATTTGTATAGCTATTTATTTTTAACAGCTGGTGAACAAACGACTTTACTATAATGTTGAATTTCTTTCACTTGCTCAATCTATTTTTCCACAGAGGTTTGACTCAATGTCAAATCAAAGTTGTCCCCCATCAGTTTACAAATGAGTACATTAATCCAAGGTCTGACCATGCTCCTCCTGATGTCAATAATGAATCTGTGGTCCCATGACTTCTTTTGGCTGTAAAGATGACCAACCAAAACAGCCAGACGGCTAGAAATTTGGCAGAAACTTGCATCCCAGAGCTGAGAACATGGAAGAAGTTAGAGCAATGCTCATGTTTTTAAGAACCATATGCAATCTGATGTCTTCAGTATTCAAAATATATAGAGTAACATAAACAATCAATTTTATGGTATGAAATAAATGCTAGATGGGAGAATGAAAATGTTCCCAAGTTTCAAATTGACAATTTTACAAATCATTCTGTGGAATCTTTTCTGAGACTTATATATTATAGCAAACTATATAAATTCCTACTGTATTACTCCAGTGGAATAGAATTGATTAAAAACCTGTAAGAATTGCTTATAAAACCATGTCCACATCAGCTATCTTAAAACTGTTAAATTGTATTGGAAACATTTTTTCCAATGTTCCAATCTATCTCTCCTTAGCTTACTGAGGAGGACTAAGAAAGGAAATGTACCCAAAAGCCATCTCTATCACTTGCAGTGATATGATGATCCAGGTTTCTCCCTAAGGCAAGCTGTTAATGTCATGAGTCCCAATCATAGAAGCAGCTGAGCAAGAGTGTCGCAACCCTCCTTTTCCTTTAACTGCTTCTCACTGCAGAATGGCTAGAGATGGAAACTGGTGATCCAGTATCTCTGTTCTTATCTCTAAATTAATGTGTACCTATCCTAACTATCTCTTCTGCCCAAACACAGTTCTGTCTATTGAAGGCTAGAAAACTTTGTCTTTCCATTGTCCTTATATCTTACGAACATTGATTTTCTCTTGCTAGTACCCTCAATATTTCTGATGTCATTTTTATCTGAGTTATTATTTCTTTGCCTTCTGTATATAGCAGATACACTGGCTAGCCCTCCTAAGATCAAGCAGAAAAATGCAGAATCTCCTGATTTGCAATAATGGATGCGTCAATACTATTCATATACAGCAGTTGTAGTTCAGCTTACCTGCTGTTCGGCCTGTAAGCCCCTAACCTGACCTCCTGCACATACTTAAGGATGCTGCATGCTTGAATCCTGTAAAACAATTACCATGTTCCCTGGTACGTCCAGACAGCACGTCTGCAGGCAATCTGCTAAACTGATAAGGTAGGAACTAGAAGGAGAACACACTATATTTGCTGTTGTTTGTGAGGTCATTCTTACAGAAGGGAGTACAATATTTCTTTTTCTATAAAAGATGCTCTTTCCTCAGCTCCTCTTCAAATCTGTGTGCCCTTAAGAGATCTTGTGAAGAGAAAAATCTTCCTGAAAGGATCAGTACCAAGATCTGTTATCATGTGAGGAACTTCCCTGTTTCCTTCAGACTCCTGAAATCCCATACCCCTCCTTCCAGGCCTTAACTTCTGCTTGGTAAGTAGCAAGCCATGCAACTGCTTCTGCAGTTTGAATGCTGTCTCCTCCCAGGGTCACTGTGATGCCCAAGATGGCAGACCCCTAGTACAGCCCTTCCCTGTGCTATGTGCCAGCTTCTCAGCCTCTAATGCTTCTTCACATCCTTCATGCTATTCACCAAAAGACTTCACATATGCAGTAGTAACTAATGGCCAAAAATACAAAGCAGCCGAACAAAATTCCTTGTAGCAGCTTTAATACCTTACACTGCTTTGCTGGCTGTAAACGTAGCTGATACTCGATAAGCCTAGTCATATTTGCTACAGAAATCACCTTCTGACAAAAAAAAAGTGCATTTGTTACTGAATTAAAAATGGACAGCTTTCACTAGAAGAAAGTTATATTGTTTTCTTTTTTTTATTTAAAAACTACATACCAGAACTGAACATTATTCTTTCTAGGCTGAAAATCAAGATACTTTGGACAAAGGCCAGAGCATTTCAACTGAGAACTAGCCAATGCTTCATCACCGTGGTTAGCAGATGTGACTGGATGCACACAGGGAGTGAATTTGTTCAGCAAAACCTGACGGTTCCTCACAGTCCCGCTTCAAGCAGAAGATAAGCTCTTTGAAAACATGGGGCTGGATGAAAAGGAAATCATTGATTGTTTGCAGAGGGAAGCCACCCGTCTGCCTGCATAGTGAAGCAGGTACTAAGGCTCTCTTGCACATTTCTTGCTCTGTATCCAGACCACTGCACAGTCTGTCAGTGTCACTGCAGGAGGCAACAGTCAGACCTGTGGGGAAATGGACATGCAAAGAGCTGTCACTTCAGATCTTGCCTTTGGTACACTGCACCCTGGTCTGATGAAGGAATACCTCTGCTGAAGGCCCAAGCCTCTGCATGAAGTAACGAGGCACTCTCCACTTAATGTGTCCTTCAAGAGAGGAACCAGAGGCGTTTTTAAAATCCAGGAGGCGCTTAAAATCATGACCATTCAGTATCTTGCTCTCCTCCTTGTGCAGAGTGAAATGAAGACTGGTCTATTTGTTGCCACCTCAGCCCCAGGCTTTTAAACCTGTGTGCATGCAGCTCACTGCAATTAGCACTCTCCGCTTGCTCTGTCAGCAGGGAGAGCAGCCTATACTGCGTGCACAGTGCTCTCAGAAAGCCCCATGAGCACACGGCCTGTGTGATGGAAACCCAGCTCAAGGCCAAGGAGCACATAGCAGCCTCCTTGCTGCTGGGCCACAGAGGAACATCGCAAGGCAGTCATTCCCAGAGAAGCAAAGCTCTGTGATGGCTGTTTAGCATTGTCACAGAACAAAGCACTTTTGGGGACCCCAGGCCCGAGCCGGGCTCATCGCTGCAAAACTGGATTCCCCCTCATCCCACCATCTGTTCATAGAACGGCTTGGGTTGGAAAGGACCCCCAGAGACCATCAAGTTCCAACCCTCTGGCCTCAGGGAGGGCCACCAACCTCGCAGCTAGGACTGCTATATTGCAGCGTACCT
Organism: Numida meleagris; assembly: GCF_002078875.1. Taxonomy (NCBI): domain Eukaryota; kingdom Metazoa; phylum Chordata; class Aves; order Galliformes; family Numididae; genus Numida; species Numida meleagris. The sequence goes on from NC_034409.1 coordinate 121,593,743, forward strand.
CATCAGCTCTCACATTTTATGGCTTCCTATTGCCATCTGAACCAGACAGCTGCTTTGTTTTTCCCAGTTATGAACTTGAAATGTAAAGAAGTCAGGCATTTTTCTAATTATACCATCACTTTTTACACTTACTTTCTACCACTACTTTAAAACCGTCCAGTCTGTTGTAGTGTTTATAACTACATCAAATATATGTTTTCTGTTGCTTTAAATGGTTCTTAAATACTGACCATTTTTAATAAGCTTTACTCTAAAGCACTCTTGTGATTCTCACCAACAATGACATGTAAGTGCTTCGCTGATACTGACAGAAGTGCTTTCAGCAAATTAAAAACAGTAGTTGTGACACACACTGGTAAAATACGTAGGATTTTATCACAAAATGTCTCATGCAGCATACTACAGAAATAGTAGTCTGAACATATATATATATATATATATTTTAAGTAAAGCCACAGGCAGGAACTAGAAGAAAAGGATCTGGAGGTTTGAACTTTTTCATATAAAAGAGCCATTTTTTCGTATAGGAGTATAATACATTTGATAATGGGCCAAAGTAGAGTGATGTGCAGTAATGGTTCTGGCATGTTTTCAGTGATCATGACAGAATTTATTTTGCTTCTCAGCATGAAGGGGTATATTCCAGCGGGTAAGGAGTGCTCATTATTTTAGGCTTGACTCAGTTCAAATATATATTAAAAAAAATGAATATAACTAGCTTCAGCCTACACAAAGCCATGAAGCCAGATGTCTTTTTTTGCTTCAAATTCAAGTAGGTCCTTTATAAACTGGTATGGAAAAAAAGTAGAAAGGGAAGTTTTAATTATATGCTACAATCAAGAAGGCATTTTGCATCCCAATTGGCAAAGCTCTTACTGTGTATTTTAGGCAAGATGAAGATGACAGAAGAAGGAGGGAAAGAACCATCTTTACTAGTTCTCTGGTGCAAGGAACAGCTTGATCTTATTTATTGTATAGTTTTGGCAAGCTCTGATATTTAAAGCCTTACTTGTAACATTCAGGAGGAAACACTAAGTCTTAACTGTAGTAGAATGAATTATAAATTAATTTCCTGGAGTCATAGCCACGGCTCCTAGTTGAATGTTCACATATATGCCATTTCTTATGGCGCTTAAAGAGGCTCTGTTACATCTTTCATCATTAATCTTCACCAAAATTTATGAGGATTAGGGGGCAGGGGAATATCTTTCAGCATTTGCTTTATAACTTTATGATATTTTACTAGAAAAAAAAAAGCAAGACATTATCATTTCCTTTCTTAATTAATTTGCTTTGGCATCTGCCACACTTATCTAACAGCTTTTTTAATATATCAAAACTGCGAAGTGGCAGGTTCCAGGATTAATGACTAACCCCTCACAAAAATTACGTTTTGTAGATACACACCAGTTGACTTCCCTCCCCTTCTACAGAAAAGACTGATCTAAATAATCAGTTCTTTATGCTTCAGTACATTTACTATATAAATTGAAAAAATCTTATTTTTGATTAGAAAATAGGATACAGGAGCAAGTGTTTTAAACAGAGCTGACAGTAGCTTTTGGCCAGTTGATTTCACACACAGTCATTCTCTCCTCATTTCTGTAGTTTTTCTGTTTGTATGATGAGCAATAAACATAATCATAACCATTAGCTTTAAGTATAAATAGTTTGCAGCGCTGAGTATTTTTACAACCCTGAAGAGTTTGCTTGATACATCTAGCAATGTAACTACAACACATTAAGCCTGAAGTTTCCTGCTTTGTTAAGAGCCTGAAGTAAAAAGGGTAATAGTGCTTTTGGGGATAAAATAATCTCTGAAGAGTGGAGCTGTTAATGTTTTCCAGGCAGTACTAGTAAATAGCACTGCCTCTTTATAGAATGTGATTAATGAAGTGTAATGATTGCACAGTTACACACCGGAAGAGCAATAATAATTACCACTGTAAACTATAATGAAGTTTCATTCTTGTAGTATGGACAGCAAGGTATTTGTTACTTCTAGTCTGATTTGACTTATTTAAAATGACTGAGACAAACTGAGCCATCTGATTTCTGGCTTCAGATTTTAATTTTATATTCTTAATCCTCCATAACTTCCAGACACCTAAGAATTTGCTTAATTTCATGAAATAATACAATCATTAATATTTCTTCAAAAATAGTTTTTATAATTCTGGCTGAGATCTTACTTGTCCTCCTGTCAGACAATGCAGGTGAACCTTCAGGCACAGAGACTTCGACACTCTTTGGTGTCCCTCTTGCTGGCCCTACCTGATCCTGCCTTTTGAGAATGCCAGGCCTTGACATCCCGCTGCCAACACTAACTGCTAAATATTGCTAAAAAGCTTATGCTCTCCTCAGAAATCTAGCATCATGTGTACTGTCATCCATTACTTTACACTGCGAGAAACGCTTTGACATGTAAGGAAAATACAGATTTTTTTTTCCCCCTCGAGAGGAATACCTAAACAAGGGACATTTTTGACAAACACAAAAATGGGATTTAGAAAGTTAGATAAAAATAAAGCAATGTACATGGAAAAATCCTTTCATTAATACTCCCTAAAATCCCAAATGCTCTCAGGCTAATGACTCCCAAGGGTAATACAGCCCTCTTGCTATTCTCGGAATCCACTGGTGACCAGAGCTGGAGTCTTCTTTTCATATGAAATAGTATGCTTTCTATCGCAAAACTAAGTTCCTTACTAACAAAAAATGGACTTTATCTCAGAGAGAAATATTATTTTGCTGCTACTTGTTTTTGTGAATGAGTTACTAAATCAGAAAAATTCTGTAATGTCCAACTGGCAAAGGAATGAAGGCTAACCATATGTCTAGAAAACATTATCCAAATAGTTGAGGGATCCTCAGTGTGCTAGAAGATATTTTCCCAGTTATCCATTAAATTACATTTTTCATGCAACTGCCATGTGCAAGTAGAACTTTATACCTGCGTAAAACATAGCTGGCCTAATTTTTTCTGTCTACATTGTCTCCAGGTATGCGTTCCTTGTCTAAGGTCCAAATGTATGCAATGAAGATCTAATTCCCTGGTCAGCAATATCTAAACAACTGCTTGTTTTACCCAAAAGCAGCTGGGTCACTCTGTAAACTCCACTGATGTTAATGGGAGCAGAGGAATCTGTACAGGCCATAGCGTATAAAGAAGTATAAAATGCAGTGGGAAGTAGCAACAAACGTAAGTTTCAAATAGCAAACATCAGCTCAAACATTCTTCAGTTCTGATAGTTTGTATACCTTCCTTACTAGCTACTAGTATGCAGTTCCCTTCAAAAAAAATAGGGTCTGAAACACTTTCTAAGGAGCCATAACATCCAGCTTCAAATGCGAAATATCTATCTAGCTATGAGGCACATTCCATCTATTGATCACATGCCATCTGGAACTGTGAGCTCAACCAGCTACAGTCACCCATTTTATAACTTCAACAGAGTCAAACTATCATGCTATGTCACGTCTCTGAAAGCGTGGTGCCGTGAAGAATGCTATCAGGCCACAGGAAAGTGGGGTACACAACAAACAATTAGTTATGCTGGTAGACAAAATTGGACAGGAGCAGAGTAAGCCCACTTAAGATAATAGATGATAGAAGTAAAGGAAAAGGGGGTCAAGAACAGTCAAAAGCTGGAACAGAGGATTAGGCATAGAGCCATTCTGGTGGATTTGGGCCAGATATAGCCTGAGGCTGTACTTAAGCCATTTCGAGTTGGAATGTTTAGATGTTAGTTTGAATGGCTATAAAAGTTTAATTAATGTCTGAAGGGCTTGGGGAGACAGATGAACAGAGAATTAACATCCAAAAAGTGCTACCCATAATGAAACCCTATCAGTTCCTCATAAAACTTACAAAAGCAAGGAAAAATACGTGAAGATTTTTTTTCCCCTTTGTTAATATAGAGCCTTTGAAGAATTCCTTCATAAGGCTCAGAATTTTTACTATAGCTGTAATAATTATTTCAGAGCTGCATCTATTTCCTTTCCAGAGTAAGAGGCTTATTTATAAATGTCTTCAACTTCAAAAACATTGTGACCAGAATGAAAAAGCAAATCTTTACACTTGCACTTTAGTTGCACTGAAGTCTGAGGGTGCATTTCTCTGATATGTCTCAGCATGCAAGCAGAAGCAAAACAACTGTAGAATGTGAGGCCATATTTGTAGCTGTGCAAAACATTGCCAGTGTTGGTGCATTAGACATTTATTGATCGCTGTCTGTGGTCAGGTAGAATTTTCCCCCAAAGTGCAGCGCTGCATAGGTGAATGTGAATGGCATTTGTATCATTCTGCTGCAGGATTCGGCACTCATCAGTTCTAGACAGGTGATGTTTTACCACTTGGACTATTAGTATGTTTTGATTAGGTAAACATTTCATTTGTATTAATGTATATGATTTTATGAACACATTCAGTACACCATATAATACCTAACAGACACGTGCAAAAAATTACAGATCAAAATGCAACTCCTTACTTGTGCACACCCATACCTGGTGTCTTGAAGACTACTAAACCTCCTGTTTTCTGCATGTGGCTCCGTGACCCACAGAGTCAATCCACACATATCTCACCTTTGACCACATACTATTAGCATGGTCAGCCAGGCTCTCTTTTTCCCTCTAAAGTAGAAAGCTCTCTTTGTCACCCAAAATAGCACTGGCCACTTAACAACATAACAAAATAACCCTTAACAAAATAATCAGGACAGGAAGCATTCAGTCTTGCATCATAATAAGTTTATAAGATTGGCTGAGCATTTTTGTCCTTCACATAGACTTGAAGCAGGAGTGCTATGCTGCTGGGAAACATAGATTTACTGTTTACCAAAGTATGCACAGGTACTTACTTTACTTTTTTTTTCCATCTATCCCACAGGACTCCCTGGAGGTAGCTGGCTGATTAGATTAATTCCTGTGGAAGTTACTGTTTAATGCTGTGAGAATGCATTGTGTGGTTAGTGACGGTAGAAACATATAGCCTTGGATGGATGTCTTTTTTCCTTCCTTAAATCTGAATAAATACATGAAAATCAACCTATTTGTCTTCCTTATTGTTCTCAGTAGCTAATAGCTGCTGTAACCCAGGGAATTTAACTGGACCTCCATATCTGAAGGCATTTTTAACCATACTAGATGTTTTAGTGTTTTCTTTGACAATTTTTTTTCCTGAGGCAGAACTGCAGGCTCAGCTTAGATAGGTTTAAATGGAAGCCACATTTGGAAAATCAAACCCACTTTTTTTCCTCCAAAAATGCTTAGAAAGATACATTTCCACAATAGGCATTTTGGATCAAGCATGGTTAGATATTAGACAATTAGATTATTTTTCAAACACCTGAATGAGAGTGACTGGATCATCACAAATGTCAGCTCCTTTCCCTTTCAAGAGGAATTAACTGGAGTCAAGATTCTTTTGCAGTTCAGATAATCAGTCTTTTCGAAATAAGGAACAAGTGTTTGGGCTCAAATGTCTGGATTTTGTTGGCACAGGAATGTAGGTGTGCTATTTTGAAGACATTTCTTTTGAGACTTCTAATGAAGAAAGAAATCAACAGAGTATTGCTGGACTGCTGTAGCAATAGGTATGTGTGGTAGGTCAGCTCTATCTGGAGATACCTGAAAAAGTTAAGTTTATATGCAAAAACCTGCATGTCTGCATATATGTAAGGTAACTTGGGTTTGCAGCTGATCTGGAAAATGAAGTTCACAAGAGTACCTGGTATGAATCCTGTCTCATCTATTACTGGAGAGTTCACAGAACTGTGTGAAAGGACGATAAAGATTTTCATTTGTATGTTAGGAATAGGAAGCTCCACTCCTCTTAAATCCCCAAGCTTTGAGCTTTTCAAACAAGAGAAAATGCAGTGAATAAGAGTTGGCTACTGCTCACAGAATATTTATGAGAATCAAAAGGGTAATTTTTTATTTTTCCCATCCAATTGTTTTAGGCTTTCTTCTAGTCCTAATTAGAAGTCCGGATGCGAGTGCTGATGTCTCCTACACACTTCTGAATGTGATAGAAAGAACCAAGTCTATAAAACAGGAAAGCAAGCAATGAAAAATCATGGTCTCAACCCCAAATGTGAAATAACTGATACTGCATTATGGATATCCAATTTCTAAAAGGGAACACAACCAGTGGCAGTGTAGCATTTCAGATATCCCTTTCCCAGTAGGGAGGAGTGGAGTCTACAAGGCACTGAGAGTGTTGAAATTATCTGCTTGGATTTATCTCCAGGCTCCTCATCAAAAATTACTATCAGCCATTAAGCTTTGTTAATATCACTGCTGCTGTGGGGGTCCCTTTTATTATTAACTTACTCTTTGTCTACACAGGGATAATATTCAAAAAGATTAAAAAGATGGCATTAACAAGAATATTTCTGCTTTGTCAATACCCTTCAACTCTTTCCTCTGTGGAATGAGTGAATCTCCCCTTATGTTGTTGCCATGCAACAGATGGCAGTAGAGGGGCAAAAATCACAAAATTGTGTCTGACATGGAAGCATGTACGAAGCAAAGGGGTGAAACTGAATTCCTCCATGCAGAAAAACTGGCACCTATTGGCCTTCATTAATGCTTTCTAGATGTTTTTGGAGACAAAACAGTGGATGTGAGCACAGTGAGGCAGTGGGTGGTGCGTTTCAGCTGTGGTGAGAGTGGGCCACCTCCACTGGTACAGATTGCTACAATTACAGCATGAGACTCTTGTTCATCGCTGGTGAAAATGCACAGCTAGTGGTGGCAGCTATGCTGTAAAATAGTGCATTGTATCTGAGAATTTGCTCTATTTTTGTGGTTTCCATAAACAGGAGGCATTACTTTCAGAGCGACCTACATAACATCTGCCCATTTCTAGATTCTACTGGTATCCTGCTTACAATGAACAAATTCATTATTAATGATATTATATTTATAGCCAGTTCAATGGAAATCAATTCATTAGACTGTGAAGTTTTGCTGCATGACCATCCCTAAAGCCTTATCCTTCTCGTTAATTAATGTCAGGTTTTGTCACTAATTACACTGAGAGCGTGCCCTAAAGAGAATTATGTATAAACCCCAGCCATTATATTCTACAGATTAAAACTAAGAAGAATGGAAACTCTCCAGAAGTTCTATTTCAAGTCACATTTCATCTGCACCAGCTCCAGGGAACTTTCGTCTGTTCCCTTTAGACCAGTAGCTGCAGAAGTGGTAAAAATACCTTCCAATCTGAAGGATCACAAGACACTATACAATTAGAAATCACTACAACACATCCTGAAGTGCAGCCTCCTTTGTCTTGAGATGGAGTGCCTGCTCATCTGTGCACATCAGCAGCAGCACACAGCAATTACAAGATGAACAATATCAGTTCTGAAAGCACAGCCACAAATTTAGGCCAAAATAATGCAGTTGCCCAAATTTGCGTGTGCCCAGAGTACTGTCCCCAAAGGAACACTTACAAAGACCTGCCAACACCAAATTAACCACTACCTTGCTTTTTTTGTTTTCTTCCAGAATAGTAGGGGGCTACAACCACGGTGTGCTGCACCACAGTTTCCTAACAGTGCTTCATTTCTAGTTTAACAGAGAGGTGAACAAAGGTGCCATAGAAATCCCTGTTCAGAAAAAAGCATGAGAGTGAACTTCACACACGTTAGGTGAAGTCGTGTTTGACCAGATCTCTAAATGGCCAGAAAGGGCAAGTGGAGCTGACCAACCCTGAGGACTTCTGCAGAAAGGTCCCAAAGCAAACCGCATTTCATACTCCTCTGCCAAAGGGCAAGTGAAATCATCTCTGGTCAAAAGTGCCATCTTGGCACTAGGAAATCAGTAAGACACCCATAAGGCTTCACTACTGCAGGCAACAATGAAAGTAGGTGAAAATCTTCAGTCCTGTGGACTCACCACTCATAGGCAGTGATTGCTGTGAGTGTCTCTGCAGCATCTTCATCCTGCCCAGCACTGGGTGTACCTTTGCACACCTAACCTAGTGGGCCCACAAGTTCAGTAAAAACAAAAAAGCCTCAGACTCCATGGAATTTTGTAAAACTTCAACTGCAAAAGTCTTTAGAGATTAGAAGAGTTACTCAGTGTTATTTGAGAGAGAGAAAATGAAGTCTTTTCAGACAAATTCATCTCAAACACTAAAGATGTGCAAGGTGGACACTTACGGAAAGTCATCCACGGTGCTCTAGAAGGAATCAAATATTAGTATCCTATACGCGTATGCTGTTTGATTTTTTTGTTTGTTTTCTTCCAGCAGGAACACGTTCTCCTCAAGGGAACCAAGTAAAGCAGTTTGCAACTTTTTCATTTTACAGCAATATTATAGACCACCAAAACTGACTCCACTTCTCTTAGATCAAACTATTGCAAGTATCCTCAAAAATGGCTTGTGATGTAAAGAATCATACATTTTTAATTAACAACTAAAAAGCATCTGCTGTTAACATGCATTGAGCGGAAGTGATTTTTCTTTGTACACATTTTTAGAAACACTGCTTTTAAATATCAGATTTAAACATGACCTTCATTCTTCCTATGTCATTAATTCACTCTCATAATGACTTACTCATTATAAACAACCTGAGGACACAATTGTGCAAGCACCTCCTTCTGCTGTGCAAATGCTTTCATAAGGTACTTTCAGGGCTAAAGGTTGAACTGCCAACATCAAAATACAGATTTTGTCTGTGGATCTTATAAGTCATGTCAAGTTATTCTGCAAAGCAGGTGCATAACTAGTTGGTACCTTCTTCCGTAATAGCAAGATATATTCAAAGTTCATTGAAGTTATAAGTGTTTGGGAGCTTCTAAGCACCAAAAGTAACTTATTCCACCTCACCAAATCAAAAATAAATCATAAACAAGTATAACATCTTGTTGGCATGGAGTCACAGAGTAACACAGAGCTGTTTGAAAAACGTGTTTATTTTGCTTTTATCATAATCAGTATTTTTTCTAATATCAGTAATAATGCATTTCTTCACAATGTTGGTATAGGTACCCTACATGTCTTTAAAAGTTCTAAGTCTTCAGCTGCATTCCTTAATCCATTACCATAAAGCCTTCATGAATTAAAAGGCTTTTGTATCTTTAAGATAATTCGTATTGCTGAATGGCAGTCCCAGGTGGTTTTTGATTCACCTAGCTTGGCACTAAAATGATAGATGCTCCTTAGTGATAGGTATAAACACATGTGAGAAGTAGAAGACAAAGTGGATGATTACAGTGTTGCCAAGCCAGCAAATATGCTGAACTGAAACTTCATAAACCAAAGAGGTCTCCCAGCCTCTATAAAACATTGAATGCTTTGCTGGAAACACGATCGAAATGGGGGCATAAACAGCTTTGCAAGATGTCAGAGGGTGTATGGGATATTCTAGTGGCCTGTTTGGTGCAAAAAAGTGAAAAATCAATTTGGAGTATTGCTTAGACATGTAGAGCTCATCAGCACGGAATCGCAAACCACAGCCAGCAATGGTTGCCTATTGATTACGGTTTTAATTGTCATACTCAGTATGTTAACTGACCTTCATCAGCTGTATGTTCTAGCTTTTATTTCCATTAGAAACCAGTAATGGAACATAATACAATCATCCTATAATTTGTAATTAGATAATTGCCTATTAAATAATAGATAAGTCACGCATACTAGGAATTTGATCATAAAAGTTCCTGCAGAAAAGGTAAGACAAAAAGTCTGAAGACAACACTACATAGGACCAATCAAGTCTAATAGACTTGTTTTAAACATTTTTAGAAGCTCAAGAGTTAAAAACCACTGTGAGACTGCCTCTGTCTTGCAGGGCAAGTATGACAGGGAGGAAAATGTGCCGGTAGGTGGCACACTCCAGTGTGTAGCATTACACAGGGCCTTCCAGGAACACTGTTAGTTTTGCTGGGCGTTGCTGACAGCTGCCTTGCTGCCGGTCTCTGGAAATCTTGACTGTTTTATTCCATCAGTGAACAGAAGAAGAGTCACTACTGGCACTAGCAAACCAAAGATAGCAAAAGTAAATGGAAGCATCTGATGAACACCACCAGCACGGTGCCTTTGCTCTGTCTTCAAGGCAGTTCTGAGATTATTCTGACCCAACTGTAACAAGTGGCTGTCTTGTGTGAATGATGGCATAAAGAACAATCAGTCCACAGCTTTGCAACATTTCACTCACCTCCTGCCAGCCAACACCCAGCACAACATTATGCCTGCCAGTACTGCAAGGTCTCAACCCCACTACTGCCCGCAGCGTTACAGCCCTTCGCATGGTGTCACACAGCACACAATGGCCCCGGCCTCATTCAGGAGCTGTTCTGGCTCTGTCCCCTGTCCCACACCATCACAGCGACAGCTCTGCTCCCATCACTCAACAATAACCAAACATCGATGTGCTGTTAGCGCTGTTTCAGCTGAAACCAGAAAAACACAAAGATACGTATCAGCAGGTTGACTGATAAGGCTTGCTCTGCATTCTTGACAGATTCTCCACTTCCACTCTATTCAGTGAAAAGCAACCATAATTTTACCCAGCTGAGATCTTCAGGTTCCACCTTCCACCAGAAAAAGAACAGATTAAACTAAACAACCACGTATTGTTTTTATTCTTCAGATAACTAGTTCTGTTTTGCTGAGTTTCCAAGGGAAGGGAGGGTTACGCCTTTTTTCTTTGAGTAACTCCTATTAACTCCTTCCATGATCTGTCTGGAAATACAAAAAGCACTATAAAAAAACAAGAAGAAAATGAAGGGTTGGCAGTACTGACAGTAAAAAGGCTGTTTTCTCTGAAGGTCATGCTTACTGCCATGCTGTCCACTGTCAAGAACAGACTGACAATCCAGGAGAAAGCCAAATGCTTTCTCCTTTATTAATATAATAGATAAATATTTGCAAATGTAAATCTTAATACCTGCAAACATCTAAATACTGCAATGGCCCAAGTTACGTCTCTATCTCAATTAAAAGCATATGTTCTGATTCTGGACTATGCTCTCAGGCATTTTTGAGTGGTTCTGCATGGAGATGGGATTTGGACTTAATAACACTTGTGGGTCCTTCCTATAATTCTGTGGCATTTAGTTTCTAAGAAGGACTTCAGCTTTCTTCAGGTTAAAGGAAAAATAAGCTTCCATTTCTTCAGCATTATGACCAGTCAAAGAGAGAAAGGCTGTTACTGCAATTGGTGTCATAACTGAAGTCTCAAAATCTACCATGCTGTGCAAATTATAAGGAGAAGAACTAGAAAAACCAAAGATACAAATTAGTAGGCAACTGAAACCCTGTATTATTTTCAGACAGCACTTCTGAAATATCACAATTCTCTTTAAGCTCGCGAAAGATTGCTTAAAAGTGCAACAAACAATCCCTGCCAATTGCAGTTGCTTGTAGAAGATGAAAAAAGATGCAGACATTTAGTTATTTCTGTTTACACTGTAGTGCAGCAGACTTTAACAAGTGCAACATAACACTTCTCTTTGCTTTAACTTTGCATTCTGTTCTAATCTGTAAGAATAAATAAAAGGTCTAAGTTGCCTTTACTAGAAAAAAGAAAAAGGATAAAAGCTCTGAAATAGCCACTGCATGGTGTCTTAAAAAAAATCAAGTATAAAAATCTTTACTTGATAATGGCATTCTTGTTAGATGTGTGACTTTTAACTACCTTTGTTAGCAAAAATGTGTGCACGGCACCTAAACTAGCAAAATAGGAAACAAACCATTGTTACTTACGATAACTGCTTTGAGCCATCTTAGGTCACATAATATTGCATCTCCACTTGAATTAACTATCAGTTATTAATAATTATTTATTGAGAGAAAGGGGGAGTGTCATGTCATTCCATTGTATTTAGCCTATTATGACTGTTTCATTATAATGAATTCCTCCAGATTCAGCCAGCACACACCTGCCTCCCCTCACACTAAACTCACATGTTGCAGGGTATTGGGAAATAACAGATATTCTAACAAAGATCTCCTAAGGGTTTGCTCCTTAACTATTCTGTTCGCTTTCACAGCGAAGCAATCCATTGATCTGTCTGGGTTGAAGTTACTTCAGTTAAAACAAACACACACACACACACACAAAAAAAAAAATCTATAGCCCACCTTCCCCCCCCCCTTTTCCTCCAACTTGCAATTATGCCACAAGCTTTAAATCACAGAATGAATAAATAGAAAACTTATTTATGGTCTTAGGTTTCTAAATTAAATTAGAAAAGTCTTTTTAATTTTTCCAGCTACAGTAGGTATCCTGATCCTGGTTTAATACGTATTCAGAGCAGAACGTTGAGAAGAATTTCAGTGGGCCTGATGGATTAATAGTTGTCTTCTGTGGGCTTAGGACTGATATCCATTTCTCCTGGCATCTATTACATCATTAGCCATGGCTGATAAGTTCTGGAAGATAACTAGCTAAAGGAGTTAATAGGAACATGGAGAGCCTGTTGCAGTGACTTAGTACCTCCCAAGGGATACACAGAAGATTCGTGCCGGTAGATGACATCAAGCTCCAGGCTCCTCTCTTGTAAGGGTGACATTAAGGAAAGCCTGACCCCTGGGGCTCTCTGTACAGCCATGAGGAAATGGCATGGATTTAAGAGCACAGCATGCAGGCAACCAGCATGCTCTGTCCCCTAAAAGAAGATGACACTATTTCCCTCCAGTGGCCATTTTACCCTGGTCTCACAAGTCCCCTTGGTACAGCCCCTTGTGCTTACCTGCATACAATATTCCAAGATTGTACAAAGCTCTTTGTAACTGAGAGTTGCATCAGTCTAATTCAGCTTGGTTACCATGGGGCTCTTTTACTCACCCTCCATTTCTATGATGACTTCCCAGGAAAAACAAGACTCAGAGACAAGATTTCTGTCCTTATCTAGAAGGCACTCCATAGCTTAGAACTAAACTACATTTAACATTGCTATTACCCTAAGGTGAGGAGTATACCTGTAAGAATCTGCTCCTTAAATACAGCAATTATCCATTGCAAAGATACGGATGCCAGAATTTCCTTGGGAGAGAAGTAATGAATGAATCCTTAGTGTGAAACATACTCCTACAGATAACCACAAACTGCCTTTATTTATAAGTCATGCTTGTTCGACCTTGCCTTCACTGACAGATCTATACCAGATACACCATCATATATTAAATCTAAGCAAAATGTGTGGCTGTAAAGAGAGAAAAGACAGGAAAAATATTAAAATTGAAAGTTACATTAAACTGTACTGTTTGTTGAATTAGTGAACCATACAACTCTACCACTGCTTACAAGAAGGGAATTAACAGAGTAATTCTTCTTTAAGTATTATCTGCCATTTTTGAACATTAAATAAAAACACAGTATTAATATACTACTGTAACAATCAGAAAGATCAAGAAAGATCAACACAATGGAAAGGTGATATAAGAGATGTAATGATAGGAAGACTAATGCAATAGAAAGGTGTATAAGGGAAGGAAAATAGGACTGCTCACCCATCTCTGAAGATCTAGGCTCACCAGGGAAAACTGCACAAAGGAGGGAACACCAGAAAGAAATTCTTCCATAGTGGCAGTCAGCTCTTAAATGGGGGTCTAAGAGGTGGAGCCTGGCTCCACCCCTTCTGGTCACGCAGTGCATTGCCTTCACCTGTGCTCCTGGGGCTGACTAGGTCTTCTCCCCAGGTGCTCAATCAGTGGCTCAGGCCGTGACACAACAGTTCCCATACAACTACAAACTATGAAATATTTAAGAGAAAAATATTTAAGCAAAATTCAGTTTTGCTTAAAAACTACTCAGAACTGTCCAAAATTGATTATGTCTTTAAATACCAAAAGCTGCAAGAAACATTTAAATAAGTTGTTGCCGCCTTTTGTAAAATACATTTTAATTCTATTCATGCACATCACCTCCCTTCTGTTTTCTGCATGTCACTTTACAAAAAAAAAATCCCTCAGATAGAGTTAGATAACTTGATTGTTCTAATTCATGACTTTATATAACGATGAAACACTGTACTGTAAATATAGCTCCTTTTTCCTCATGTCTTACTCAAGTGCCTACTTTTATGGTGGAGACCAAACTAGTTTAGCTATTTGTGCCTAAACTTACATTCCCATACAAGTCCACTCATACACGTGTTGCTTCAGACAAGAATCTGAATTAGACCAAACTGACGTGGATGCTGGAAGGTCTGGGAGCCAGGGTAGACTTGCTTATCTGGTCACAAGAGTTGGTTTGCAGACAGACAGTCTACGTGATCCAAGCATCTCTCTGATGGCAGACAGCAGGAGACATGACCAGAAAGCATAAAATGAGTATAAAGGACAGTTATGTACATCAGGCCACTCGTGCTCACATGGTAATCCTTTGCTTCATCTGCACTTCCATGTTGGACGCTATAGAATCGTAGAATCATAGAATTAGCTATGTATGTTGGAAAAGACCTACAAAATCACCTAGTCCAACCATCCACCTACCACCAACAACCCCACTAAACCATGTCTCCCAACGCTATATCTAAACGTTTCTTGAACATCTCCAGGGACGGTGACTCAACCACCTCCCTGGGCAGCCCATTCCAGCGCCTGACCACTCTTTCAGAAAAGTAGTATTTCCTAATGTCCAGCCTAAATCTCCCCTGGCGCAACTTGAAGCCATTCCCCCTCGTCCTGTCACTAGTTACAAGAGAGAAGAGGCTGACCCCCCAGCTCACTACAACCTCCCTTCAGGTAGTTATAGAGAGTGATGAGGTCTCCCCTGAGCCACCTCTTCTCCAGACTGAACAATCCCAGCTCCCTCAGCCGCTCCTCATAAGGCCTGTGCTCCAAACCCCTCACCAGTTTTGTCACCCTCCTCTGAACACGCTCCAGGGCCTCAATGTCTTTTTTGCAGTGAGGGGCCCAAAACTGGACACAGTACTCGAGGTGGGGCCTCACTAGGGCTGAGTACAGAGGGAGAATGACTTCCCTACTCCTACTGGCAACACTATTTCTGATACAAGCCTGGATGCCATTGGCCTTCTTGGCCACCTGGGCACACTGCTGACTCATGCTCAGCTGAGCGTCGACTAATACCCCTAGGTCCGTTTCCTCCATACAACTTTCCAGCCACTCTGCCCCAAGCCTGTAGCACTGCCTAGGGTTGTTGCGGCCGAAGTGCAGGACCCGGCACTTGGTCTTGTTGAACCTCATCCCGTTGGCTTCAGCCCAGAGATCCAGCCTGTCCAGATCTCTGTGGAGGGCCTCTCTACCCCCAGGCAGATCGACACTTCCTGCCAGCTTGGTGTCGTCTGCAAACTTACTGAGGGTGCTCTCAATGCCCTCATCCAGGTCATCAATAAAGATATTGAAGAGGACAGGCCCCAGCACCGACCCCTGGGGAACACCACTCGTGACCGGTCACCAGCTGGATTTAACTCAATTAACCACCACTCTCTGGGCCCGGCCCTCTAGCCAGCTCCTTACCCAGCAAAGGGTGTACCTGTCCAAGCCATGGGCTGCCAGTTTCTCCAGGAGAATACTGTGGGAGACAGTGTCAAAGGCTTTGCTGAAGTCTAGGTAGACCACATCAACAGCCTTTCCCTCGTCCACCAGACGGGTCACTCGATCATAGAAGGAGATCAGGTTGGTCAAGCAGGACCTGCCCTTCACAAACCCATGCTGGCTGGGCCTGATCCCCCGGTTGTCCTGCAAATGCCACGTGATCTCCCTCAGGACAATCTGCTCCATAACCTTCCCCGGCACCGAGGTCAGGCTGACAGGCCTGTAGTTCCCCAGATCCTCCTTATGACCCTTCTTGTAGATGGGAGTCACGTTGGCAAGTTTCCAGTCTTCTGGGACCTCTCCAGTTGACCAGGAACGCCGATAGATGATGGAAAGCAGCTTGGCTATCTCTTCTGCCAGCTCCCTCAGTAGTCTCGGGCGGATCTCGTCCGGCCCCATGGACTTGTGGCAGTCCAGGTGGAGTATTAGGTCTCTGACCGTTTCCTCCTGAATCATGGGGGGTTTGTTTCGCTCCCCATCCGAGACTTCCAGGTCAGAGAGTAGAGTACTCTGAGGACAACTGGTCTGGCTTTTAAAGACAGACGTAAATAAGGCATTGAGAACCTCAGCCTTTTCATTGTCCTCAGTGGCCACATTCCCAGCCACGTCCAGTAAAGAATGGAGATTCTCCTTGGTCCTCCTCTTACTGTTAATATATTTGTAAAAGAGTTTCTTGTTCCCTTTTACCCCAGCAGCCAAGCTTAATTTGAGCTGGGCTTTTGCCTTTCTAATTTTCTCCCTGCACATCCTAACAACTTCTTTGTGCTCTTTCTGAGTTGCCTGTCCCTTCTTCCACAGGAGGTAGAGTCTCTTTTTCTTCTGGAGCCTCAGGAAAAGCTCCCTGTTCATCCATGCCGGTCTCCTTCCCCGCCGGCTCATCTTGCGGCTCAGGGAGACAGCCTGTTCCTGCGCTTTCAGGACTTCCTTCTTGAGGAGCAACCAGCCTTCCTGGACCCCTTTACCCTCCAGGACCAAATCCCAAGGGACCCTTCCTACGAGCCTCCTGAACAATTCAAAGTCTGCCCTCCGAAATTCCAAGGTCGCCGTTTTGCTGTCCCCTCTCCTGGTTCCACCAAGAATCGAGAACTCTACCATTTCATGGTCGCTATGTCCAAGGCAGCCCCCAACTTCCACATCCCCCACCAGACCTTCTCTGTTTGTGAACAGCAGGTCTAGCAGGGCACCTCCCCTGGTAGGTTCTCTCACCAGCTGCAGAAGGAAGTTATCTTCCATACACTCTAGAAACCTATTTTGTCAAACTGCTCCTCTGCTGCTATCTGTCACACGGCAGCAAAGTGTAACAGAATATTGGTGGGAAGGTTCAACCTCTACTGCCATACCACCAACATCTGCCTCTGATATTGTGGGCCAACATAATAAAATAGGAGGCATTACTTTTGGAGCAGCCCTCGTACTATTATCCTGCTCTGATCCCAGCTGTCATAGCCATGCTAGCACATTCAGAAGGGAATGATTTTCCTTCAAGAGATGGTAGGAACACGAGGCTGGCAGAGTCACAGGTATAATGCTTACTTACCTCTTTCTGTCCTCTGCATTCATGCCTTTGGACGCTCAGCACTGGCCAAGCCTACCACGTGGGATGAAGGTTTGTGATGTTCTTTTCCGCTGCTCCTGCCAGCAAAGTGTAGTCAAATGGTTACTCACGAGCAATCTCATTTGAGGGGCATCCAGGTGGCACACTGAAAAGCTGTCCTTAAAATTACATCTGTGTCCACTGTCAATGCACCGTGAACCAGTTTGAAATACGCATGTGATCAAAACACAGGTTCCTATGCCAAGCTTTGGCTGCGTCTCAAAAGATAGCACACCTGATTTCTAGCTTTCACACCTTTTCAGCAATTTCAGATAAAGCAGAGCTTAACATCCATAGAAGAGGTGCAAAAAGGTTAACGTGATTAGCACTGCTGTGTTCATTAAGTGGATAAATAAACAAGAAAAAAATAAAAAACTAAAAATAACTTCTGACACCAATAGCCTAGCTGAGATGTGCTGGACTTGTTTCAAAGGAATCAGTTTGTGTTCCCATCCAAAGCAAATGAGTCTTCAAAGTGGGACACCCAAAATTCCAGACCCTGTCTGAAAGTCCTGATGCGATTATTAAACATCATCCAGAAAATCTGTAGCAAAACTGTGACTAGACACCCCATTCTTACTGCAATCCTACCCACATATTTAAACCATTTTCTTTTTTAAATAAATCCAAGGAATTATATATAAGCCACTTGCAATGTCTTTAAAATCTCCATCCGAAGGAAAACATGCATTTCCTTATTTTGCCCCAGGCAACTCTGGTTTACTGGTCTCCTTGCTTTTTTTCTGTGCCAGCCCTCTGCAGTGCATTCTCCGTGGAAGCTGGGATTCAGAACAAACAGAGCACGTGTGGAGGACTAAGAAACTCTCAGCAGAGGTGTCCTGATCCACACCAAATGCATTTTACAGAAGTGCTTAGCTGCTGTAGAGATGCTACAATAGTCTTTTCTGAAAGCAAGAGTGCACAATGTACTTCAGATTTGATGCGAAAAAATAGTAGATGAGCAGAATGGCAGCATGGAGCAAGGACATCTAAGGATTTCAGATGCACGCATGTGTCACATTCTTAGGTGGCAGAATAAGGCTCACTGACATTTCCAGATATCTGGGACATACAAATAGACCACATGCTGTTGACTTTTTTTTATTATTATTTCTGTATTAAATTGTATAGCAACTTATTGATTTCCCATTATTTTACACCCATCACTAGCTGTTCTCTAATTCTTCAGAAGGAAAGTCTAGTTAGGGTGTTGGACAGTAAATGAGAAATAACCAAGTCTTGAACAAGGTCTGTACCTGACACATCAGACAGGAGGATAATTCTAATGTCATTCTTACTCTCCCAACAGCTCTAATAGGATAATTTAGGCAATGTAGATCAACCTTTAAGCAGTTTAAACTGTGCAAACCTTAAGATGCACCATAACTAAAGAGACTATTGTGATTTATATTAGGAAAAATTAATCCTCTTCTAAAATATAACAGTAAAAATGCATTTTAGAGAGGCTAATGAAAGAAGATAATACAGCTGAATTTTAGAGGCTTAGCTAAATATACCTTATTTGTGTTCTGAAACAAATGAAATCAAAGTACTCCAGAGGTACTTTGCAGCTAACCACTGCAGCCGACTTAAAAGGGAATAATATTCATGAAAATTATCTCAGTCTGTCTCTTGACAGTGCCTGAATCTACAGAAGAGCTTTTGCAGTTTTGAGTTGCTTAAATGTGTTGCTATCCAACGTAGCAGCTTCTCTCTCTCTACCTGAAATGAAAGTGCAATTCCATTGATTGAAAATTACATTGAAATGAACACTGCCCTACGTATCCTACCGGGCTGCATTCCCTTTGGTTTACGCAGCTTTAACTTATGTACGCTCTGAAAGGATTCCAAGTGCCTCTTAAGAAAGATCCTTGGCATACTTAGGGGTCTCAAAGAAAGTTTGACATACATATGCAAGAGACAAAAACTGCAGGTAATTGAGATGCTGAGGGAATTAAAACTGCATGCAAAATAGTAACTTTGAAAGTCACTACCCAAAGTGTGAGGATTTCCTATCCACGGGCAGCACCTTTCTCAAGCTTGCTTCCCTGCCCTGTTGTTGCACCACATCCTTTCTGCTCGTGCAGGGATGTGGGCTTTGGCAGCTTTTGCACAGAGCAATGGAGTGATGTGCCACAGGACATCAGGAGCATGGGGCAGAGAGCACATCTGCTGGGGTGGCTGCAAGGGAGGAGGGAGAAAGAGAGGGCAAGGTCATAGAGAGACGTCCTGGGCACAGCAAATCACAGCTTTATTAAGATGATGCCTTCTTCCTATTGTGTTGATGGCACATCACACTGAGGCCAAAAAGACTAAAGGTTTGGTACTGGGAAAGAAGCAAACTCATCACCATTTGTTCTTGCTTGCTTTGAGCAGTTTTTTCATCAGTGAAGGATCACTGTACTCCAGGCTCCTCTAATGAAGCCCATTATTTCTGTGAGTTGAACTTTGCACACTGCAGCATTCAGTGTCACACACTGAAAGCTCTCAAGATAATATTTCCCCTGACTGCACACTTCTTGTCAATCATTGCTTTTATATCTCTGTGAAATAGTTCATTTGATTAACGAGGTATGTCTGCTATGCTTTTGGAAGCTGTACTTTATGGGGAAATTTGCTGGTATTAAGCAGCTAATGCTTACTATTTAGACTAAGAACAGTAAAGACTTTGTATCAGGAATAGGGACTGTATTATGAGAACATCTCCTTTAATTAACCTTCCAAAAAAAAAAAAACCATGCAAAGAAAGCTCAGCCTGAAAAGAAATGAACATTAGCAATCACTTATTGCAGCATCTGGAGCACTGGCCTGAAAGGCACTTAGCCCCCTCCTCCTGCCTCCTCTGCACTACTCCTGGCTGCAGCTTAAGCCACCAAAAGCAGTATCTGCTTTTTAGGCCAATGGATGAAGCAGAAATACACACACCCATAATCATTTTGTTTTTACTTAGGTTAAATTTCAGATATAACTATGTGCCATGAAGCCAATTGAAGAAGACCTGCATGGCCATTCCTTTTATAATTAGAATTTTGTCTGTTTTTTTCATTAAAGAGCTCGCCAAAAGAGCCCTTTTTAGCTCAGCTCACATAAAAATATTACAGCCTAAATACAATTTACTCACAGTGAGCTTCTCAAGTGGCCCCAGCTCCAGGAGTAAGAGGATGCTCTACATCAGTAAGGGCATGAACCGGGCCCTGATATAAGCACACCAGCCCTTTGTGAAGGCTTTCAATTCTTACATAACACTAATGATTTCAGGCTGCACAAAAGTGCCTCTGCCAGTGGTTTACATCGTGCCCTAGATCAGATTATTTACTCAGAAATCATTCTGTTTCTCTTATCCTTTTACAAGCTGTTCCTGCTCGTTAGAAGGATCACATTGAGTGCCTCTATACTCCTAAGTAAAACAAGGCCAGGGAGCAAGCTTGATCACTGATTGACCACATGCCTTAATTGTTTCCTGAGCCCTTGGCACTGCTTTGGGTTATTCTATGCAGCTGTCTGCAAGGCAGCACCAATCTGCAGGAGGATGCTGCTACACGGCATGCACGTAAACCAGCCCCTGTCACTTGGGGTGAATTTGACTCCAGGTCCTCAATTCAGCAGCTCTTGAAAGCAGTACAAGGACTCTAATCATGTCCTATGTGTATAAAAATCAAAAGCAAGGCAGCTCACTCCTGAGAGATGCCCTTTACAAATGCTACCGTACCACAGTATCTTTGTACACACTAATATGCTCAGTTCACTTTTCTTTCTTATCTTTCTACATATTCAGCCTCTTCCTACAGCAGACAGAATACAGCAGACTGGCATTTCTTCTCCTTTCCTAACAAAGTTAAAGCTGCTTTCTGGGAAATTGTACTATCTAGTGTAGTTCATTAATGAGCTTCTGGATGGGAGGGCGGCAAAAATAACAGAGACTTTTTTCTTTTTTTAAATATGGAGATGCCTGGGAGATTGGTCCACCTGAAAAGCAAAAAGGTAGATAGGTTTTCCAGTGAAACTACCTCCATGATGTAATAAAGAACAGAGCTGAAGATATGTTGACAGTTCTCGTATATCTGGGAAGAGTCAATATTGACTTTGTGGAGGAAGTCCTGCCCCACAAAACATTGAAAGAGTCAGAAAGCACGTCAAGAGAGCTCAGTAGGATTTCAACAGGTTCCTGGCCAGCTCAATTATCAAAAGTTCTCTGGGAAACTAAGCAACCAAATTAAGGAAAGTCTCTGGATACAGGATAAAAGGAATAAAATACATCAAAAAATAAGAAACACTGTAGAATTGAAGGGTAAAGGAACAAGTGAAAAATTTTCATGCTATGCTGCAGCACTCAATCCATCAGGATGCTGTAGGGATACCAAGGACAGACAGGTAAGTTGTAGAAGAGACACACATTGAGCGCTGCTGAGTACATGACCTGCACCTCTCAGCTCACCTCTAAGCTGCAAGTTGTTGGAGGCTAAGAGAGTACCTGCAGAAATAACACAGTATGCTAGGGATGTCATCCAAAGGGACCTGGGCAGGGTCAAAAAGCGGGCCTATGAGAACTTAATGAGGTTCAACGATGCCAAGTGCTAGATGCTGCAGCTGGGTCAGGACAATCCCAGACACGTGTCCAGACTGGGAGACGAACTCACTGAAAGCAGCTTTGTAGAGAAAGACTCAGGGGTTTCTGCTGACAAAGAGCTTGATGTGAGCCAGCAGTGTGCGCTTGCAGCCCCAGAAGGCCAGCTTCAACCTGGACTGCTTAAAAAAAAAAAAAAAAAAAAAAAAAAAAGGAAGGGGGGGGGGAAAAAAAAAAAAAAAAAAAAAAAAAAAAAAGGGTGGCCAGCAGGGAGAAGAAGGTGATTGTCTCCCTCTACTCTGCTCTTGTGAGGCCTTATCTGAAGTAGAGTCCAAGCGTGGAGTCCTGAGCACCAGAAGGATGTGGAGCTGTTGGAGTGAGTCCAGAGGGGGACTGAGAAGATGATCAGAGGGCTGGAACACCTCTCCTATGAAAAAAAAAAGGCTGAGAGAGCTGCACTTCTTTAGCTTGGAGAAGAGAAAGCTCCAGAGAGATCTCACTGAGGTCTCCCTGTACTTGAAGGGAGATTATAAACAGGAGGGAGACCAACATTTTACATGGTTTGATAGTGATAGGACAAGGGGAAACAGTTTTAAACTAAAAGAGGGGAGATTTAGATTAGATATCAGAGGAAACTCAGAGGGTAGTGAGGCCCTGGCACAGCTGCCCAGAGAAGCTGTGGTGGCCCATGCCTGGAAGAGCTCAAGGCCAGGTTGGATGGGGCCCTGGGCAGCCTGATCTCGTGGGGGGCAGCCCTGCCAATGGCAGAGGCTTGGAATAAGGTGAGCTTTAAGGTTCTTTCCAACTCAAACTATTCTAACAAAAGGAAATACATGCAAGCAGAAACAGTAATCAGACTAACGTGTTAATTTAAGTACAGGAGAAAACTGGTATCACCTACAATGTGAAATTACGTGCTTCAGATGGAGATTTGAAAACATTTCCTGACAAGAATCCACTGAAGTTAATGGGACCTTTTCTACTGGACCTCAGTTATTTTGCATCAAACTAGGTAGTGTGAGCAGGAGCATCTTTTTTAAAATATTCTACATAGCAGCCTGTGGGAAATCTGTTTTATACACAATCAGCAAAGAAATAATGTTGGATTTTCAACTACCAACATGTCAATCTAGTTGAGCTTTCATTCCCAGGACCTGGATTTCTATATTTAAAATTTTCAGATGTGATAATGCCATTTTGTATGCTTACCTTCATAGCTTGCCATCTAATTTACTAAAACTCACAGGAAAATTCCATTTATGAACAGCACTTTACATTTAAAGAAGGTGCCAGTAGAACAACCTGTGAACTGCCTCTGAACCATGATATTTCTTTTTTTTTGCATTACTGCATTATTCATGATTGTCAGCTGTTTCAGAATTCATTGCTGTCAGCTATGGCATGTGCTTTTTTGGATTATTCTGTACATCTGGGTGAATTGACAGGCAGAAGTATTTAGCATCTCTTCCTACACCAAGTACCAATTAATGCAACTAGTTATCTGATCGAGCCTACTGGGAAAACGCTACAGTGGATCAAAAGCTACTTTTTGAAATGACTCCTTTTGACTTATTTTGCATATCATGATTAGAAACCTCTTACCTGCTGATTTTTCCTAGAAAAAAAAAGTAATATTTCTCTGCCTGGAAGAGACTGTACTTCAGCTTCTGGCAACCATAAATAATACAGTAATATAATGGGCATGTAGCAACAGAAAAAATGGGATTATGTCAAAGAAACAAACACAGGCAATGGCCTTGGAAGGGCCATGAGCAGTCTGCCATTAGCAAGAACCCCGGCCTCCTCTGAAATAAAGCAAGGTGATATTTCCTCCTCTTGATTCATTTTTGCCACTGGCATGGAGGACTCCCCGCAGCTCCTCTCTTCTCACCGGTACTGATTCTCGCTGTTATTTCTCTCCATATCTTCTCAGCGATATTCTTGTCAGGAAAGAATCTGCCCACGGATATGGGCATTTAAATCAGTTTTATATAAATATAGTTTCAGTTAATAGAAAAAAGTATTTTTTATTATTATTAGACTCATCTCCTGATAAATGATAATCCTTGTTCCAAACAGGAGGGTAAAACACAGTCCTGCTTGTTTCCTGCAGAACTCTTTACCACATTCACATAGGGTTAATGTATATATGTTAATGAACATTCAAATTTGTACCTATGATTTATGGGAGGGAAGTGGCTGTTCTCATTAGGCACACTCATCAGTGCATAACAACCACTTAATGTAGCACAGAATACTCCCTGGAAACTTAGGAGACCATAAAAATATCATTGACTTTAGACCCAGAAAATTTCAGGATCTCTGCCTTGCCTGCCAGTGTTCCTAGCTCTGCGAATCACAAAGTGCCCAGAGGAGGAAGGACATTAAGTAGTATTTGCTGCAGCATACACTAGTAATTGTCATATGCATTAAGAGAGACAGGGGAAAGGTGCAGGGCAACAAGTTGTCCACTGTTGTTCATAGACCCCAATGAGTTCATAGAGTCAAAATGTATTTGATGACCTTTTTGTCCTCTAGAGCACAGTACTATCACCTCTGTTTCCACCTGAGTGACAGCAACCCAAAGACCAGCCCCAGCAGAGCTGACTTCCTCCCAAGGAGAAAACATCCCTGGGTCTGCAAATATTCTAGATAGCCTTTGTTCTACGTGCACACTTTTGAAAGAAAGAACGTCGAACAACCTACAGAGCTCTCTGTTTGTATACACACCAAGTTGCCAGAGAGCTGCTGTCCTTTAGGAATGATTTCAGATGAAAGAGTAAGGATGAGAGCAATCTTTTCTACTGCTTACCCAGCTCCCTCAGCTCAGAGACTTCTAAAGCTTCTCGGAGGCTGCCACACCAGAAATCAGCAATGCAGAGTGTTTTCCTGAAACTGCGTGTTTACTCATACAAGAGGAGAAAAATCTGAACGCCTACGTGAAATAGAACCACCTGGCTCACCTTTCAAATAATACGATAAATGATATCCTGTGATGAATAACCATCAATGTAAGCAGTGTGTTATTTTGATGGTGAACAACAAAGGCCATTTTCAAGAGCTTACTGCTGCTGGGAGTGAAAAAGTAAAAATAAATTTTACAGTAAGAAAGAGTTATAGTTCCTTTTCATTCTACAAATACGTACATCTCATGCTGACTCTCAATCAAAACAGTCAAAAAAAAAAAAGCAGGCAGCACACCCATTAGCACACCTTCAGGGTTAGGAACAAAATTACACAGCAATAATATATTTAAATGAAGAAAGCTAAAATAACACAAAGTTTGGGATCCCCTAGTGAACATGAGTGGTTCTCACACAAGCGTAGAACAAATTAACATAGTTCTTACTTCAGTGCTGTGATGTACCTGTGCAAAGCAGCCATTGAGTGACTGGCTTAAGCCATCTGAAATCGTTAAAGGCACACTTTCGGCTTTCTTGTGCTATATTAATACGACAAGGAACAAGTAAGACAGAAAAGAATAAAGAAATCTGTCTGTTTTTTCTTACGTACTGTGGTGCCTGAGCTTATTCTGCCTCTCCTCTGGAGCAATCTCCAGTGACTGCAGTAGAACTGCTCCAGCACTTATTGGGAGCCAAACTGAGGAACAATATGATCCTTTACAATGAAGCCCTGCGCTACTCAAGAGTACCTGTCTTTTAGTTGAGAAAGAGGGCTAAACACCTGGTGAAAGAAACACCTGGTTGTTATTAGGATCTGATCTACTGCAGTTCTTAACATCAGGAGTGTAATGACTCTTCTTCTTGTGCACTAGAAGATGGGGGTGGGAGAGAGGATCTCCTGACTCCCAGCCTTGCACATCAGTATTTGTGGTTGTAAGAATTCAGCTTCAAAGTTACCAGTTCAGGGGAAGTAAAGCTACTCTGACTGCCTTTCCTATCAATCTATTCAAAGTGCTTTGGAGTGGAATCAGAGCCTCTTTTATTCAAACTATAGACAGAGGAAAAATAACGTTGCACGAGGAAATGTAGCCTGGTTTCTTAGGGATCCATGGTGTGATGGTGTGTAGCTGATTAACTTCAGTGTTTAATCGGAAGCTCTGATTTTAGTTTTTTCCCTCAGCATGTTGCCTCTTTCCTATTGAAATGCAAAACTAAAAAAGAGAAAGAAAAAAGAAGAAAAAGAAAAGGAAACACTACAGTCTTTTCTTACATGAGTGTACTTGCAAGTTCTCACTCCTCTAACAGCACACTGATTTTCATCAGCTGTGGATCTCTTCCCTTTTGTCAGCTATAGACAGAATTGCTCAGCAAGTGCAATAGAGGAAGGAAAAAGTGGAAGGAAAGTGGGTAACCTCAGCGCACAAACATAGGCCATGAGATTATCAGAGCCACCAGTCCTCATCCAAGCTCTTCACTCACACACCCATAGGACCAGAATGGAAGCTGTTGCTGGCTACTCTACCTGATCCTAAGGACTGCATGTAAAGGAGAAAGTAGCCACCGTCGGTCACTGGCCACCCTGAGGAGCATCTAGTCATGTAATCATGCATAAAGAGCAGAAGTAACCATTTTCAGTTTAATATGTGAAATCAGGCAAAAAGATTACTTATGTAGTAGGCCTGTCTAGTCAGAAAATACTTTCCCTCTGTTTTTGCAGCTGCAGTAGCACGTTACACAGAAAGAAATTTCATTTATCTTCGTGCACAAATGTTATAATTAAGCAGAGATCATCTGCTTGTAAGCGCTCGCTTTTAATATTTGCAAGCTTGCAACTGTATTCAAAAACTGTGACAAAAGAATGTGTATTACACTACAGATGTTAATTTTGTCTTTACCTGTAGGGAAAAAACCTGTTCCTGGCATAGCATCAGTAACAAATGTGATACTTCATAGACTCCAGGTTTACCAGAGTCTCAGTGATCACTCTTTGGAGCTCAACGTATCCTCATCCCATAAAATAACAATGGAAATGCAGTCATCATCATTACTGAGATAGTCTTTAGCTGTAGGAACATGAAGTGGGATCTGTGGAACTGCCTTAGCAGATCACACCATTACCCACCAAGCCCATACTTCTCAGCTGTCTTCCAGGTGCCTCACAGCACTCAAGAAACACAGTAGAAAGCCCCGCTGCTACAGGAAATATCATTTTAAGCCTCATTGCCTCCATGTCTGTAATGGAGCAGAAAGCTGCTCATTAATTTATTTATTTTTTCCTTGGAGTGTAGTTGAATGCTTTTGTTACTGATGCAACTGCCCTACTGCTTGGAGAATCTTGCAAAACCCTTGGGCTCAGTGGTTATCATACAGCAAAAAAATGCACAGGCCAGTAATTCAATGTTAAATGAAGAGTGCCTCTATGTTCCAGCTCATTTGTACTTCAGATGCACCAAATACTTTCTTAAACACAGCACTTGGTTGCCCTCCTCTGCACCAGGATTTCATATACCATCCTTACACTTCTTGGTATCCTCTCTGAAACAAAGAATCCCTGTTTGTTCAGTTTAAATTCCTATGGAAAACTTTCATTCTTTGAAATCATTTCTATAAGGAGTCCACCAACAAGTAAAATGTTATAAAAGGCAGTGAGACAATGAAAAATATTTTTATTTGTGTATCAAAAATTATGTGTGGGGGTGTTTCTGTATACATATGTGCACACATAGGATAACGGAAGTATTGACACCTCAGAGGTACAACATCACAACACTGCAGAGAAAATCTGAATCGTACGATTATCTAAAATAAACACTGGTACTTCTACAAGTGCAACTCTGTAAATGGGTCAGTATTTATGTCAGTACATATACGGACTCAGATGTATTTACTCACTCCCACCCATGCACCTGCGGAGTACATCTGAAGATACATCATAAAGGTGCAATAAAGTGTGTTACATGTACAATGCTACATTATTTTTGTTGTCGCTTATCTTGTCGTTGAGGTATCCAGTCACATTTCCACCATCAGTGCAGACAAAGAACACTTTGGTGATAATTTTAAGGTCCTTCCTTGCCCCAGGTGCTGTCTTTTTTTTCTTTTGAAACCTAGTGGTATTGTCCATGACATTGTTTTGTTTTCATATTCTACCTATCGTCACACTGCCAGTTTGCCTAGCTTTGCCAGGTCCCACTTCTACATGCTCTGCTGCACTTCAGGCGAGCTCTTCTGTCATTTGAAATGTTTTTGACAGCATTCATAGTGCAGCTCTGCTGTCATCACTTGACTGGCCTTTTGCCAGCCTGGAATCAGGGCATTTACTTCCTTGCTTTTTTATGACTTGCCTTCATACTTCTCCCGCCTTGTGATTTTCTTAACAGCTCCCACCTTGTGAATTTTGGCAAAAGCGGCCCTTAAAAGATCAAAGAAATTACTTTCGATTATTTTACTTTAGACATCTCTATGCTAGCATGTACAATACATTGTCAGTAGGCTGTAAAAAAGCACTTTCTTTTACAGCATCTATGTTGATTTGTATTATGTACCCTAGGCATTACTAGCTGGGAAATAACTATTTCCGAAGTTGTCTGTAGTTAAAATGA
Source organism: Numida meleagris (assembly GCF_002078875.1). NCBI lineage: Eukaryota > Metazoa > Chordata > Aves > Galliformes > Numididae > Numida > Numida meleagris. Next base: position 121,621,935 of record NC_034409.1, read on the forward strand.
ACACAAGAAAATAATTCAATTTGATAGACCTCCTCTACTTCCTTTACATCTTTAAAGACACACAGATCAGAGAAAAGTAACATGATAAAGTATGATCCTAACCAAATACTTACAAGCATGTGTGAGGGAGAAGGAAGGAGGAAGTGTGGGTTTGGATCTCTGATCTAATCCCTTAGTCTAATAAGTCATGAAATATACAAATCAAAGTTATCATATGTTAATTAGGCTCATTGAAGAATGCTATGCGGAAACAAGGCCTTATCATTTCTGTTATTTCAATATATTTAATTGCTAATTATTCTCCTTGAAAACTAAGAATAACCCCATCTTAGAGTGACTTGCAAACCCTCATCAAGATGCTTTCCTGAGAGATGCAGACTGAAGGGTCCCCAGGTTTAAAAAAGCTTGAGCAGAAGAGGGGATAGAGAGGCAAAAGAGGGACATAGCATGGGTTTTTCTACTTGAGGTAAGCACTTCTTTTCCTTCAGCCATGTTTTTATGTCACGAGAAGTGTTAGACATGCACTGAGGCAAGCAGCAGAATGAGGTGCCCAGGATATTTCTGTAATGATGCAATCAAGACTTACAAGCATGTAAGCAAGCACATCTGGAACAGTCCAAAACAAAACAAAGACACTAATAAAGTTTTCCTGTAATATTATGTCACAGATGTTTTCAGGAAAACAGCAGTGAATTCAGGTGCCTTGATTTCACAAACATCCCTTCTTCAGTTGAAAGCTGTCTGCAGTCACCCTGCATCTCGCTGGAAGCTAGATTACCCAAAGAAGCAAACAAAGCCAATGATGAATTGGTGCCACCAGTACTTCTGAGTGAGTGATTTCTGTTCTAGTACATTTCCAAAAAAGAAGGGCAATGCCTGCTGATAATTTTGAGAAAGAACAGTAGCAGCTTCTCTGGTAACCACCTGTAGGACAGGACTCAAAGTTGTGAGCTATTTCCAATTAGTCAAAAATAATGCTGGCTGTGCATCAGAAGAAAACTAAGGTTCCATACATCTCTATCACTTGCTGTTTCCTGGATAACTCCTGTAATAGCATTTATGAGCTCTATTCTTAGGTGTTAATTCTCTGTATATATTGTAGGATGAGCGGAGACACAACTTCGGAAGGAAACTCCTACTGAATGGAACAACGCCTTGCAAAGCCACCTTGTGAGTGCAGATTGAGTTATTTATTATTATTTAGGCATGTAAATTACATCCAGCTGTGTATTTTTAGCTCTGTCTCCTCACTTCTGCAAATAGGACTGGCAGGATCTTTGCAGAGGAGCAAGTACAGAAACCCTTTGGCACAGGGCTAGCTCAGAAGCAAGTAAAGGAAAGTTCACTCTGTCTGCACCTGCAACATATTAAAAGATAAAAGGTTGTGAAGATCCCTTAAATTCTGCAACTTTTTTTTTTTAACTTTGCTTATGGTGCTGAGAGAAGCAGGACTGAAGAAGACTAATCAATACAAAGCTCAAAGTAGCCTTTTTACTGAACTCAGCTGCTGTTGATGGCTATTTTAGACCATAAGGAATGTGGATTTGGTCAGTTGCTCCTCTATCCCCTCTTCCCTGGAAACTTTAAACAGAAAAAGAAAAAAAACACAACTCATTAGCAAAGTCAATTAATAAAGAAAGGCAGAGCAAAAGTTCCATCAAACTATGCTTGAGGACAGGTGTGTTTGCATGAATTTTGATGGCAAACTCTTCTGCTACCCTAGCCTGACAGCCTCAGTTTATTCAAAAGTTGTTACAAGCCACTAGATAAACTAATCAAAGAACTTGCTCTATAGCTGTGTCATATATTGTTCATGAAGTCAGACATTTACGCTATTCCCCTGAGTCATTTCATACTGAAATGGAGTTCTAGCCTAGCATTTCATTAGATTCATAAGCAGTATAGGCTGAAATAAATGAATAAAGGCAGAAAGGTATTGAAATTTTTGCAGGCAACTTTCCGATTGGAATGTTTTTCATTTTGTTAAGAATTCAAATGTTGCTCACATTTTACTAATCTGAAAACTGAATCTACACACTTTTTTATCAATTTCATGGAGCGCTGACTCTAGAAGGTTGCCTATATACATAAGATGACATAAGGTAATAAGGGAAAGTGGCATAGTCACTCTACAATTCACAGAGCTACTACAGCAGCAGGAAATGCAGTTACCAGCAAATAACACAGTGGCCCGAAGGTGAACATATGGTATTTGTCGCACTGCTTAGCTGTGAAAGTTGCCAATATGGCCATAGGAGTTAAAAAAAAAAATAAACTATTTCATTTCATTGGCGTGTGTTACTGGTTTGATGTAAGTAAACTTGGTTTTCAAAAGCTGTAAGTTACGTTTAAGAAGTATTAAAAAAAATCTAAAACACTTTAAATGGAAAAGATTATCTCCTTGAATTGCAGAAGCCCATGTGATCTCTTGCTGTAATCTATTGAAATAATTCAAATTCTGAATGTTTAATTATACCTCAGTTCAGCAAATCGTAATTTTTATCGCATTATACTCAAAAGAAAGATAGCATGGGCGAGCATATGGATCTTTAAGATGTTTAAATAATTTACTGCAAAAAAAAAGAAGAAAAGATATATAAATAAAAGTTGAGAAAAAATATTTTCTTTTTACAGCTAACATATGCAAAATTTAACATTCTAGATAAACATAGCAAGGCTCATATCTAATATAGAATATTCCCTCATATCTTAGCACAGCCGATACCTGATAAAATAAGGATGGAGATCTTCCACTAATGAGGTCTATGGCTAAAAGACAGATTGTTGTGCTTGGAAGTAGCTATTTCCCCTCACTACAAGACTCTGGAGGGGTCAGCTGCTCTCGTTGATCTTGAAGGGACAACAGCACAGATACAGTAATGCATCTTTCTTGTATGGAAGGAATTTGTCTCTTCAGAATACATAGATCCTGCTGAGGCCATGGCACTCAAGAAGTTCTGCCAAAAATTAGGATCCAAAAGTGGTTAAACAAAGGAGCAAGTTTTCCAAAGTGCTCAGCTGGCAATAATTTCCCTTTGAGAGACAGCTGATGAGAGCTCTGCGCTTCCAAATGAGTTTACATACTTAAGCATGCACGTTGGAAAGTTTGCCCCAAGTGCACAGGATTGCAGAGATGGAAATGTCCTGCTGCCTTAAACCAAAGTCAGAGTGAAAATACTGCTGACTGAGATGACGGTTAGCTGATTAATCTATACAATTTGCTGCCACAAGACCTTATTGGGGCTGAGGGCTTAGTACAACATGCTGTATGTGCAAAGCTGTCTTGGTTTAAAAATACTTGATGACTTACAGGCTGATGGAATAATTCAGGCTGGGTGAGACATCAGGAGGTCTCAGTCCTCCCACTGCTCAAAGCAGGGCCAGATCAGTGTGACCTGCACCGTTGCCTCATGGTGGTGGTTCCAGGCCAGGCAATGGTCCGAAGGCAGTGGGCTGGGCCTCAGTTGCCTCCTTGCAGGCCCATGGGTGGAGGGGCAGACCCATCATCCAGGAGCCCAAGGCCTCCAGCCACCCCAGCATGGGAGCTCCCCAGAGTCCCACAGCCTTGCCTGCCCCCCCACCCTGTCCCACCAGTGTTCAGGTGGGAGGTGGCGGGCAGGAGGCAGAGGTGACCAGGGCTGTCTCCTTGACCCTCCTCCCTGGCTGCAAGCCTGACCTGGTGCCCTTGCAGCACGACTCGCCGCCTTCACAGCGAAGTTTTAAATCAGTTCAGCCAAACTCCTCTAATTTTAGGTATGAACTCAAGTAAACTGGTTTAAATTCAGCTTGCAGTGACTCAGCTGGCATTCATAAACACTAGCATAACAAAAAATTAATTTTAAATGTGTTCTTGTGTATAGTTGCATCAGTTTAACCGTAGCAGCTCACAGGCGGATTGAAGCTAAGCTGGCACTGCTCTGTGCAGAGGAGCCTAGGTTTAGAAAAGGTGACATGCTCATGCAAGATCGTCAGTTGCAATTATAAAATGCGCTTGCTAGGGTATCTTCCTGCTGCAGGGCATAAACTAATCAATCACATGCTGCCATACAGAAATCTTTCTGTAGGAGTGACTGCCTTTCTCCCAGGTGCCTGCTGTCGTCCAGGGCCTCGGGAAGGACTGGGAGCTGGACAGACCACTGCCCCCTTCCCTACAATAATTAAATTCTCATGTAAAACACAGTGATGTTATCATCAAATTGGGACCAAATCCAAAGTAATAGAGAGCATAGAACAAATAGTTCCCTTCCGCCTGATCAGATGCCTTTCTTGGCATTAATTGGAAGTGCGTCAGCAGGGGAGGTAACTCTGTTAGCTAAATGAATAACATTACTGAAGTTTCTCAGGTTATGTGTGCCAAATCTGTGTTTAATCGGTCTGACTTGGAAAGGCTATAAAGGATCATTTTATTAATCTCTAAGGTCAGAATTTTAGCAAGAATTTTGAATTATTAAAGAAACTGTCTTATAATTAGGGTAGGAGGTAGGGTCACGCTCAGCTGTGAAATCACATTCTCAGCAAAATCTTCTTCAGACCTATCACTATATTCAAAGGGACTGAGAAATGCTGTTAGACTCAAGAACTGCATTTTATGATAAATGATTTAAAATATAGCAGTAAAACCCATCTGGATCTGGCATGTTTTAGGGTTTGCTGAACTAAACTGTCCATGTAACTTGTATGTCTTAAAAGATACGGGTACATCGCTGTAATCAGAGATTTAATATTTCCTGACTCCCATTAAATTTAAATCCTCAAACATGAACCTGTACCAGCTTGAACAGTTGGAGGGAGCTGTAAAACATGACTTTGAGAGTTTGGCCTGAGAACTCCCCAGAGAGGCAGGCAGAGAAATGAGAGCTGGTTGATATCTCCCATTGAAGATACTTCTCGGCAGCATGAACAACCTCCTTTGTGCACTGCCACAAACATCCTTCTCCCTCTGAGGATGAGCCATTCATCCTGTGTTTGGACATTCTGAGCAGCAGGAAACCTGCAAGAGTCCTTGACTTTTTTCACTGACTGCTAGCCTCATGTCTTAGCATCCCTTTCCTAGGCTGCATGATTTACTTGAAAATCACCTTAGATAGTCTCCATCCTAAACAATGTGTTTTCATTCCCTTTCCTCTTCTCTGCGAGGTGGAAGCTACTTCTTCTTTACAACTGCAAGAGGACAAGAAGACAGGCATCATTCTACAGGTGCCACAGAGAGGAAGCAGCATCCCCTGGAGAACTGATTTATCACTCAGACTGCTCAGGGTAATATTTCTGAAGTTTAAAGCAGATTCCCCTGCCACGCTGTTGTGAATGCATTTCTTCATGGAGACAGGTTGGTCTAACTCAGCTCACTAATGGAGAAAGAGATTCCACAAAGCTCTGTTCATGATAGCAATGCCACTGCAAATTACTGGACTTCTCTCATGTCAATGTGACATACCAATAACAAAAAATCATAAAACCATGACATCTCATCAAAATAATCTAAGCATTTAACAAACACTTTGTAACACCAGTCATCCACTGTCACTAAAATCCATGATCATTTGAGAAGCTGAAGCTGATAATGTTTAGAGTGGCAAAATTTCTTTGCTTCTCCCATTCCTGCACCCCGCTCTCTGAAATTGCACCCATTTATATGAAATATTTCTATATTTCTGTGGCTTGCCCACCTAAGGTCTCTGTTATCGTAATGGATGTGAAGGCATGCATTCAGACTTCTTTTTCTTTTAATAAGAAAGATCTGCAATATACTTTCTCCTACACAAGAATTATATTGCACAGAAGGGATATATATCCCTTAATAATTCTTTTTCCATTTTTCCATTGCCTTTACTTTCTCTGTATCAGCCTCTGAAAACCACTCTAATAGTTCTCCAATTGAGAAGGGTCTTTTTTTTCCATCAGTTTGAGCTCTTTCCTGTGAAAGGAAAGACTGCAATGTTTGGAAAGGCAATACGCTTTCAGTTTATTAGAAAATAGTTATGTTATTGTTTTTGCAAAGATCAGCAGCCATGAGATGTTATTAAATATATTTCTGAATGTACTTAATATCCAATTTCAAGACAGAAAGTAGATGGCTCAAAACAAGTCTCAGGATGAGCAGACTCCTTTGGGAAATGCCATCTCCAAACTGAAGATTTTTAGCTGTAAGGGCAGTAAGCCACTGGAATAGGATCCCAAGGGGCATGAGCAGCATTATATTGTCCAGAGGCTCTAAATCTAAATTGGAAACAAATAGCTGGCTTCTCATTTCAGTTAGGATAGGATTTCAGTCTGAATATTTTCTGAATTGAGTTATCTAACTAAGGGGCTGGAGCTCATTGTGGTTTTCATGAAGAGACTGAAATTTTAGGGACTGTTACGTGCAGGTTGGAGTGGACATTGCTAACGGATGGAGCAGAGGTTTTACGACCTCGGAAGGATTCTAGAGTATTTCTATTTAACCTTCTAAAATATTTGCATTTTCTACATAGAGATCACAGTGTACTTTTCTGATATTGATGAATTTTAAGGAGTCTGTGAGGTCAGTAATTATCTGCTTGCTGCAGATGCAGAAACTGAGGCACCCAAGGTTGAAGTAACTTTCTAGGGGCAACAAAAAGGAATAGAAATATCAGGCTGCATTGTCCTGTGATCCCTCTGCAACACTTCCAGCCTGACCTTACATCTGTCTCGCAGAAGTGATTATAGATACACACATGGATATCTCTAGGTATGCTTGGCAGGGAAATAGAAGCAGATTTTTGTCTTCCTGCAGCAGCAGCACTTGGTATCCTTTCTACTCTCTCCACTCTAGGTCAATTTTCAAGCTTTGCTTTGCTGAAGAAGGGGAAACAAACTTCAGTCCAGATCTTCAATGATTTCTGAAAAGTGATCTATTTAAGAAATCTGATCTTTTGTTGTTGGTGGTGGGGGTTGGCCTCTTCTCCCAGGTAATTAGCAATAGTGGCCATAGAAACTATGGCCTCAATTTGTGCCAGGGGAGGTTCAGGTTGGATATAAGGAAAAATTTCTTCTCAGAAAGAGCAGTGAGGCAGTGGCACAGGCTGCCCAGGGAGGTGGTGGAGTCAACATCCCTGGAGGTATTCAAGAAACTTGGAGATGCGGCACTGTGGGTGGGACATGGTTAGAGGACATGGCAGGGATGGGCTGGCATTGATCTTAGTGATCTTAGAGGTCATTTCCAACCTTTACGATTCTATGATTCTGTGTAAGATTAAACTATGGTACATTCAGTCACTGTTCTCAGGCTAGCAAATTGTTACTAGGCTATGTAGTAGGAAAAAAATAGGGGGAAAAATCACATCAGAAGAAATAGTTGCTATGAAAAGTAGAGGCTAAGTAAGATTAGGCTGGAAAGGACAATATTTGACAATATTAGACAATAGCCTTTGAAAAAGATCTCCCATTTCTAGTAAGGTAATGTAATTATGTGAGAAAGACTGATATGGTGTTATTTTCCATCCCACAGAGCTGAAAAGAAAAATAACAGGCACTTTGACAAAAATAAAACTGTGATGATTATTTTGTTAATTCACCTGTGATGATTTCTGCTCACCAATATTTTAAAACAAGAAAACAATTTATGTGATTAGTTTTATGCAGAGATAAGTGGTAACAATTGCTTATCAGCACTTAAGTTTCCAGTGAAAATTAATTTCCTGGCAACACACTTGACCTGAAGTTCAATGACCATGAGACAGGGTTTATTCAGCAGCTGACCTGTATAATCTCCTGGCTAAGGTACTGCAAGTTGGAATGATATCCTGAACTGTTGGTTTTTATGATGTTCCTTACCATGGCTCTGAAAGGTTTCTAGAATGCATTTACAATTCAGGAATGAGTCACAGTAGTCCTTCATTATATATGGAGAAAAAAGCCTAATGACTTCCTCTGGGAGGATACCATGTTCCTGTGGAACGACTGTAAAATTTATTTCTGCTTATGACACTTCTGTGGGGTTTTTTAACTCCTTCCTCTGATTTTCTTACCTAGGAGAACACAAAAAATCCCTGATAGGCAATTAACTATTTGTTGTACGGATAGCAGTCCAAGGAAACGCATTTTTCCAAAGCTTTATGGAAAAAGGAATTTTCAAGCTGGGGGAAAGGGGGCAGGAGGGAAACCTAAAACACCATACAGAAGAAAAAAAGCCAGTTTATCTATGAAAATAAAAGATCATCGAACAAACGTTTCTACTAGATTCACGTAATATGCACCCATACATCTTAAGCCAGTTTTTTGCAGTTACACGGGGATGTGATCAGTGGATGTGTTTACACATTCAATATTACTGTAAAAGATTCATTGATGTTACCTGCTGTTTATACACCAATAGATATTTTCACCTGTAATAAGTGATGTTAGTTGTAACCGGAGATATTCTAGTTGATTTAAAACATCTCAACTGTTGACAGCTGTTAACTCTGCTATCTACATTCAATTCAGCATCCCGGCACTTCTACATATATGCTTTCACAAACAATAAAAAGTATTGCCAATGATTCTATCATTTTCTTCTTTGTTTTACCTACCTGCTTGTGTTCTTCTAACACAAAGAAATGACTGCTCTGAGAAAAGGAGATTAAAGAAAAAAGGAAGAAAAACAACAAGGAAAGTATTTACTGCTTTTGCTAATGGCTTTAACTTAAGCATGTGTTCCATTATCATTTAGCATGCATTTATTCATGCATTCACATTTCAGACTTCTTCCATTGTTGTTTCTGTGCCATAGTTCTCTGTCTTGTTCTTGGGTATGAAAACGTTAAGTGCCTTGGGGACAAAAGTCTTTTATAACTGAAGAGGTGATTGTTTGTGTTTTGGTGACCAGCAGGATATAAGGAATCATTTGGCACAAAAGCTGAAAATCTGGCCGACCTCCACAGTACTGGAGGTTTTTATTATTCCATTATCTGGAAAGAGGTTTTTATTAAAGAAATTTGCTCACAGACTGGGAGCATTCTTCCAGGGACCGATTCACACGTGTTTAAAGCAATGAGGAATGAGACCATTATCTCTACATGTAGCCATTTGTCCTACATGTAGAGAGGAGTAGCAAAGATTCAGGGCAGGCACTTGTAACCTTCTACTAATTCACATGTGAAAAAGTCTGGTATTTAAGCGATCACAGTCAGAAGGAATATCTTTGAGCTACTTAATAATAGTGGTTGTAGAATACATGCATTTTTTCCAAATATAGTAAGGGGCGGAATAAATTAAATCAATTCAAGAAGAAATTAGACAGTATTTTGGATGAATAATCCAAGCAAGTTCTGCCTAAGCCTTATGGTGTTAATGTAGCTATAAGATTTTGGACATCTGATCTAGATAAGCAAAACTGAAAACTTAGCCAGAGAGATGAAACCCTGTTTGATCTCTGCATTCCTGTACGTAACACTTCAAGAAGGTGAGGATGTTGGCACGAATGGAATGGAAAAATAAATGTGCCTGTTCCCCTAGAGAGTGGTGATGGGAGAATGCAACTACTGTTATCATGTCTTCAGTGCTGCTGTCGTACCTTCTACAGGAAATCTATGAAATGATCTATATTAATTTCACAGAAAGGATATGTCTAATTTCAAAACTCTGGCAGCTATCTCAGAAGGCGCTTTGATATATTCTGGGTTAAACTAGGAAATTTTACTTGGCAGATATTTCTGGTTTCTATCCAGCTTAACTTCTGCTTATCCTCCAGTATATATTACTAGTGAGATCAGACTCCAGCTGTGTCAAAGATAAAACTTCATCTACCTGCTACCACAACAGCTACACTTACCTTGAACAGTGGTACAGATGAGTGGGGACACAGCAATTTCAACTGAAGGATTCACTTAAATGGTCTCACAGAGCAACTAAATTACTATAGTGTTGTAACAACTAGCACATTGAGGAAGCCTTTCTGTCATACGCATCTCTCACAATTTCACATTTCTTTCACTCTCCAATGTCTTACTAATGTTTAGTTTACTCCTTCCCTCTCTCCAAAACCAAAGCAAAACAAACAAACTGGGAAACAACCCTCAAGCACTGTGTAAACCTTGAAAAGGATGAAAAATTAAGGTTGCTTGAAGATTGCTATGCACATTGCTACTAAGAGCACATGGAAGGTTTGGAAATACTGTAGTGAGAACTGCTGACCCGAAAATAGTCTGCTTTAATATATGTCTGACCTTGATTGCTACCTGTGGGGCAGAAAAAAGTTGTGAGCTAATTCAGACATGTACCTGAGTTTTTCTTTATATTAGTCCGTAAAATTAAGTATCTGCTCCCTCACTTCCTAGTCCAAAAGTCAAACATCAGCACTCTGAGCTGGTGGCCAGGTGGCCACTGAGGTCACTCACTGCTTCACCACGAGGCAAGATGTTTATCCACCTTCTTGTGAAGACAGGCAGTTTGCCACTAAAGACAAAGTAAGAAGTTAGAACAGTGAAGGGGAAGGCTGTGCTAGGGAGATTTAGTGCAAAAAAAATCAAAGCACCTACACCCTCCTCTGCAAGATCCCAGCTGCCCTCTCCCAGCTCTGCTGTCACCCCACTGATCCTTCTGTCAGGCAAAGCGTAACCCCCTCCATATGTTAACTCTCTCTCCTCTCCCAGCAAGAACGGCTTCGGTACCATGGCAAAAATGGGTTCTGGTTATGACCAGGTCAAAGAGCCCGGAGCTAAAGATAAGGAGCTGGGAGGAGGGAAAAGAAATAAGGGTGCTCAAAGACAGAAGGGGGATTTTTCTTTACACTTAATGCATTTCCAAATATATATATATATATATGTCTATACATAGTTTCCAAATATATGTATATAGTTTCTGAAAAAAGGTTTAGTACTCTTTGAAGTTTTGACCAGATCGACTGAGGTGGAGACCTAGGTCTGAGCATCTTATTTCCATTGCCCCTTGCTGTGCACTCCAAGTCCAGCAAGGAGGTAACACCTCTGTCTGAAGCACAGGACAAGGGTTCCCTAAACCCCATCTTTCATCTGCCAAATCTCTGGGCTAGAAGCTACAGATACCTACTGATCTATAGACTGCCCACGTGTTTAGTCTGGGTTGTACAAAAGAGCTGTTGTAATAGTTAACAGGAAGAGATCATTGAGACGTGTGTAGACAGTGCTCAGAATATTAAGGTGTGACCAAGAATGAGGTGCCTGCAGAGTTTTCTTCAGGGAAAGAGTTGCATCTAAATATAGGATAAATAGCAGAGTGGGAAAAAGAAATACCAAATAAAGCAGAGGGTGTTTAAAAGGCTCTACTAGGCAGAAGATAGAACAGGAGAGTGTGTGGTGGTGGGGTTTTTTTTGACCAGTGCTCATTTTAGTTATAGGGATCCAAGCCAGATTCCCTTTCAATGCTAAATACGTCTATTGAAGTCCGAGCAGCAGACTTAATTGCAGCAGGAAATTGCTGTTTTAAAAAGCATATCTGTAAAGAATGGGAGAATGCACATGGCACATATATGCCTCAACAGTTCTGCTAAATAAACCATGAATTTTGACAAGTGTGTATCTGTACGTTTGCCATGGAAATAAGATTGTATAACATCACAGCTGAAACAAAAGTTCAGCCTCTGAAAACTGTGGGGGTGTGCTGCTAAAATGTTTGCTTCCAATGCTAGTTGACTAGTTTCATAACTCCCATGCATCTACTTAATGCTCTTTTAGACAACACATGGAAAGGGTAGGTGCCAGGACTGCAAAATGAAAGCATAATAATTGTTATATCTAATGGTCAGAGCTCAGTTTCAGCGTTTCACAAAATGACAGGTTTCTTGCATTAGAAAATTTAAGAGATGAGACTTCCCACTGTGTTTATACAACGTTCTATCAAGCAGAGGTGTGGAAAAATATTTAGTTCTCTGTTTAATGAGGAAACTGCACTATAGGGGTATTAATATCATTTTTGGGAACTGGTTAGTTTAGCAAATCAATAAGGAATGGGCTATAAAACTTTCAGGTTGTTAATAAAAATCCATTCCCCTGATGCTGAGAGCAGGTTTTACAATGAGGAGCTGTTACTGTTCATGACCCCATGATTCAGCTCAGGAGACTCATCCAGACCCAGCACACAAGTTCTCACTACATAAAGCACAAGTGTATGGCGAAGTGTCAGCTCTCTCGTCAACCACAACCAAGAGCTAAGCAGGTGAGAAAGTCCATGCCCAAAGAATGCCCAGAAGAGGTAATTCTGGCACAGGTTTGGTGTGTTAATTACTTTGTGTGGGAAACAAACTGCCATCAACCATAAGGCAAGCATGAATATCTTTATCCAAAAGATAAACAGCAGGATGAGGGTTCAGTGTTCTTTCATTACTCTGAGCTGTAGAGCTTCCCTGCACTGGCCTTGCAGATCAGGTGTTCCCATTCAGCCTGTCTTGGCCAGTGCTCAGGGGATGCAAAACCTGAAGTAACAAAACTAAGATTTTCCAGAATTGGCCTGAATTCCTAAATCACTGGGATCCTTCACTGAAGGCCTGTTTTATATTTCATACAAACTCACTCACAGCGACTCCTCAAGATACTAACATAACCACAGCATTTTGTCCAGATGGCTTTTGCTGCCTTTTGTTGTAGAGGACTTTCTTACCTTGTTCTGGCTCAGCACACAGCAAAACCCATCGTGTCCAAGGGCATAAGCACCAGAAAAGACTACTCTACCTCACACCGCCTTTTTATCCCTTAAAATCAGCTGTCTGGTGTAGAAGGGAAAGCGTGAAGGTATGAGCACACACACGTGTGTGTGCAGGTATGTGCATACATTTGTGTATACGCATACATTTGTGTATGTGTGCATGTGCTGGCAGACAGGCTCCTTAAGCTGCAGTCCCAGAGGAAACAAGACAGGAGCCAAAGTGTCTATATGTCCTGCTCGGTAGCCACAAAATGCACTAGGTACTGTACAAGTCCTGCCTTATCAAACACCTCTTGGGCTGACAGGGAAACATATTCCATGGCGTTTCCCCGGGTACAATGGTCCAGCAATTTATACTTAAATTGTTTATTATCACTGTATTAATGCTAGTGTCGCCTATAATAAAAAGCAGGAAACACATAAGACACAGATCTCCATCTTAACTCAGTCTCTCTAGACAGTACCCTTCCAAAATGGTGTTGTGGATTGCTTGGTTTCTACAGAGCTGAAGAACTGATGCTGCTCTTATTTTGCACCCAACAGTCTTGCCTGGAATAGATAAGTGTGACAAGTCCAGCCTAACACATCGCACACGACTGAAGTCAGGCACATGAGTGACCAAGCCATGTATAACAGCACTTGTGGTTTTGACCAATAACAAAGAGGAACCATGCAGCCTATGTGAGACTGGCAGCTGATGAGCTGATGTATCTTATCAGAATGAGATTGTCCGAGACAATGACTGTAGTCAACTTTGAGCTAAGCTGGCAGGACATGTCCAGGGGAAGGTGTGACAGGGAAGGCAGAGGTTCCCAGCTTGGGGCTGGAAAGTGTTTAAGCATGTACTCCAGGTGCCTTGAAGGAGACACAGATCAATGAGTCATGCCTTTTACAGGCATCCTGTTCCTTTCATCATAAGGAACATCTCCTGGGCTATATGCAGTACACAGCTGGCATGCTGTGAAGGGCCAAAACATGGAATTCATGTACCTCCTTTTGCTCTCCTCTCCCATGGACAGGTGGGAGATAAGATTAAATTAGAGCCTCATTAGAGCAAAACTGAAAAACTCTTGAAGTTTGCTCGCACCTCTCATATGGCAATACTCTAAAGCAGAGGATTATCTCATCTGCAAGACAGGAAAGGTAGAGACATATAGCAGTTATGGAGCATCTTGGTAGGAAATTTGAAATTCACCGAATGGCAAAGATCCTGTTACAGTAGTTTTCCTCCCCCACTGCCAAGACACTTGATCTATTAAGTCACGGAGGGCACAAACCCTGCAGTTCCAATGCACTGGGAGGATTGTATTAAACTCAGTCAGCAATTATCTGTAATACTGGATGAAAATCTTTACTCTGAAAGCAAGCCTTAAAAGGTCAGAATGCATTTGCTGCCACTGACGATCACTACAGCATCTCTTAGCCCTACTGCAAAGCAATAGATAAATGCAGATGTGTAAGTTGAATGCAAACCCTAAAATACTATTTCTGCCATGGTTTTAATGCCAAAATTATAGACACAGCATACATCAGCTTTCTCAACACTTGCTAGCCTTAATAAACTTACCTTTATTCTTCCCCAAATTTCTTATGCATTGTTGTTCTGTGAATGCTCATTATGAGCAAGCACAGAAGTGACAAATGAAACAGGGAGCTGTGCCAAGGAGCCAGTGGGAGATTCAGACAAGTTTTAAAGGCCCCTTGCATTGCTGACAGAAAAGGTAATACACAGCTTAAAGCTGCATTGCCAAATTAGGGCTGGAGCTGGACACTGTGCCATTTCCACTGCAACAAAATGGAGAAGGTCAGTGTCTGGACCCCAGTTCAGGTGTCTGGGATTTGCAGCCTGGCAGGTGCTAGAATCTGCCTCACACCCATAAGCTCAACAGCCAAGACATTTCCCAGAGCCGCTTCTTCATCTGGACAGCCTTCCCTGCTCGGTCACATCTGCCATTCCCCTCCACAGGGCCTCCAATCCCCCGCATCGCAGCATGTCCGCCACGCAATCGACATAAAAGATTTCAGCTGGCCCACTGCTACTTCCAGAACCCTGCTGGCTCCCCTCAACTTGTTCACAGACAGCAATCAGCAGAGTTAATCCCAATCCACTTTTAAGGTGGTGCAGGTAAACCTCAATAAATTCTCACGTAAGTGCTCTCATATAGAACTGAAAAGATCTTAAGAGCGATTCATTGCTCAGACTCCAGATTTTGAGGTAAAATGTTACTGCACGCCAGCTCCTGTGTAAGCATCAGTGTGTGCTCTCTGCCTTAGCACTGCACTAGCTTGAATGATTTCACAGTTGCTGTATATTAACAATCATTGACAATTACTGCAGATCTCTCATACATAATAATTTGTGATCTAAGAGCTTGCTGCCTCTACTACACCACTTAGTTTATATCACTTTGAAAATAATTTCTGCTTAATTGAGTTAAGGTCAACTCTTATTGAGAGTGCTGGCACAGTGACTAAATGCAGTTCACTTATTTATCTTTAACTCATATTTTAACATTCCTGAGTGTTAACGTACAAGAACCAGATTTTTCATACAGGAAACAAGTAAATAGGAACACCCTGAGCATTACAGCCATTTAGCTTTGCTCTGCTTCGTGATGCTCATCTTCTGACTATGTCCAAACCCACTGGAACTAAAATAGTCTCCTCTTCCTGGGAAATCGACTTCCTATTGTAGAACCATTCCATAAGTTGCTTCTAAAAGTGGCTTTACAAATGTCTCACGTGCTGTTTGAATGTCTCTAATTTGCTTAATAAAAGGACAATTTTTAGTTAATCAAAATCTTCTTGGTGGAATCGGAAGTAACAGTTGGCTTGCTGTCAGGTAAAATTAATTAAAATTTTTTTCTCCTGCTAAAAGAGCAAAGTAATCTGTTGTTCAAACGCATTTGTGATACAAGCTACCAGGAGACATCTCAGGAATTTATTTTCTGAAATGCTATAATATCAAACTTTGTCCAAAAAGAAGATGCCATTAGCATCACAGCTTGTGTATAGCTATTTTTGCTATTAAGCTGTAAACAATCAGAGTTTCCGACCTTAAAGCCGCTCTTCTTTCCCTGTTTCATCTTAGTCCTAAAAACCATAGCAACCTACCTGGCCATAGGAAGGCTGGCAGGCCGTGTTACTGGCATCTTCCCACAGCACTGTGCCTGCCTTGAAATTTTCTTCATTAAAAAAGCAGGCATTCCTGCACGCAACTGAAGTGGGCATCACTGCAGCAGCTGCAGTACCAAAACCCAAATGCCACAAGTTTCTGAATAACCATCACTCCTGCAGTACCCAAGTAAGGCTCAATATCTCTGCGGCATACACTGGGGCTCATAGCAAAGTGCAGCTTTTAGACAAAACCCCAGCCGACTAATGCAACCACCGATGCTCTAAGGAAAGATGAGACAATTCCTGTATTGACCAAATCTAAAGCAAGCCTGAATCTAAGGTGACCTTCAGCTTTGGAAGAGCAGAAATTGCAGAGTGGCATACTGCACATCAAAACACTAAATACTCGATGCTGTCTCTCAGACTTTTTCCCTCCAGTTACCAGCACAGCCCAGCCATAATCTCCCACATGCCTCTGAGAGCTCTCACACAGCCCAGGCAGCCTTCCTTCCCCCACGGGACAGCCCATGGCCCTTGGCAGGCCATGAGCCACCTCCCCATGAAGCCCTTCTCTCCCATCCTACTCTCCCAACCTTCTGTTGTCCATTAGCCCTGGGTACCTGCACCCCTAATGCCTTGCACAGTCAAACAGCTAACTGCTCCGAGCTAGCTGTTCAGCAGCTAATTGCTGCCAGTACATGAGGGAAAGGGAATGGAGAGGCTTAGGACTGAACACTCTATTTCCTCAGATAGAAAGGTGCTCATCCTCCAGCAAATGTCACAACTCCCTTCTTGTTCTGATGGAGCATCCAAGATGAAGCTCTTCTTACTATGAGCATTTTATAGCATCTGCCCAAAGTGAGATACAAAATGTTCAAATGAGCTCTAGGAACTTCTGATTAGTAAGTGCAATCTGTATATCTTGTAAATACAGCTGGGATCATTACAGTTCTGAGGCATTTAATCAAGGTTCTTCTGCATGTCTAGTAGCTCTTAGAGAACTAGCCTCAATTCTGGATAAAGAAATAGCCAGGTTCAAAGCCCCGACATGAGCCTGAAAGGTGCAGGGTGTCACTGAGTGGAATTCAATAAGAACAAGGTAAGTAACACTTCTTAGGGCCAACGTAAAATGCTGAAACTTAAAGTAATCTGGTTTAGAGATATCTGTACATATCCATTGTGTGTTCCTAATGAGGTTCCTCTATCACTGCTATCTGTATATCCACCCATCATTCCTTTCTAAAAGCTGCTGGAGCTGCTGACCAATTTCAAGGAAGTTTGACAGAGCATCAGATGAATCAAGTTTGGTTTGAGCATGATTCATGGAAAGAGGTAGTGAAGGAAGAAATGACTGCCATGAAGCTGAACCAGTGTCCGCATGGTGGCTCGACTTCAAGACACAAATCTGCAGAGAATCAAAGCGTGAAACTGGCTCCACTGCTCACTGAACCATTCCACCACCACTCTGAAATCCATCAAAAACATCTGCTGGAACTCCACTGCAAGTGGAGCATGTGTCTTGGTTACTGAGCCAAAGGTTTCACAGGCAGCTAACAAATCGTTCATACCTCCTGAAGTGATGTTCAGTCAGCCCCAATGTTTCTATTCACATATGAAATTAATAATAAAAAGCCAGGTTCCAAATCACTGCCAGAGTTTATCTTACCAACAGTGACCTCAATGAGCTTTAGATCAATTCATTCAAAAATATTAATTTCAGATTAAAAAAAATATAAGCCCAAAGCAAATAAAGTGAAATATTAATGTCACTTCATCATCTTAAAGTCATTTGTCCCGAAAAGTGTAGGATTTGCAAAATAGGAATCAAAAGCAAATCTATGTGATGGCATTTTGGTAGGTGATATAAACTTCCATGAAAAGAGCCTATTGAATCCTACGTGCCTTCACATCCCATGCCTGTCCTTCCAGACCTCCTCTGGCAGGGTATCCACATGACTGCAAAAGAAAATTGCACTTGTACCAACAGTTTATTAGATTTCTCATTAGGGCTTACTATTTTCAGCCATTAGTAACTATTTGAATAGACCTCGTATGTTGTCTTACGGAGGGAGGTTGGAAGCATGCCATATGTGCAAGTATAAATGTATACTTCAAGATTTATTTTAACTGTGATTGAACTGATAACAGCAATCTAGACAGAGGCTATTAAGATAAGGAAGGGACACTGTTCACTGTTAAAGAGATTTGTATCCATGCTTCCCTTATTTGTCGTCTTTCTTTATATAATTAGATCTTTTAAAGTTTTGTATTTTGTTCTTACTAGTGGCAGAAGTGTAATTATGCTTGTGAGAAGCTGACATTGCTTCTGCTATCTCATTCATTTTCCCATTCCTTCCTCTGGTAAATGAAAAGAACAGTTTCTATGGTAGTAAAATTAATTTATCTCTTCCCAAATACAGATTCTTTTTCTCAATGTGAAATGGTCACCAGCAAAGAGTGACCCTGCGTCTGGGACACTGGCACTCTGTGTGCTGTGGGGGAACCCACAACACTTCCACTCCCATCAGCCTTGCCAAAGGGGCTGATCAATAGGGTAAATTATCCCAGATCTGAACTGAGACATATCCTGAAAAATACCTCTGTCTCACAGGGCTGTGTGCTAGGAAAGATGAACACAACTAGTGCCCTTCCATTGCCTAAGGTACCTGGTCATGGGAAGCCCTCAGCAAACTGCTGGTGTTTACAGCAGTTTACAGCTCCTCGGCTGATCTCTGTTAGTCCTGGTAGACAAAGACATGCTCTGTTTTTTTTCCAAAACCAGGAGAGCTTAGGATGCCTTACAAGCAAAGAGGCAGAGGCACATGTCCATGTACATCTGTCAAGCCTGAGTACAAGATCTTGTCTCAGAAGAATACCCTGCATAAAAGAAAAATTTTTAGTTCTCCATAGTTCCTTGATTACCAGCACAAATGAAACAGTAAAACTGTTGTGTAGTTTATATAAAAAGTCACATCTGAAAGGCCAAGACTTCGGCCAACTGTACAGCAACACCTCAACTAAGACACCGCCCTCCAGAAACATGCAGAGAGGTCCTCCCCTTCCTTCCCTGTGCCCAGAACTTCCTCTCCATAAAATGCCTGTTAATCTACAAAGTTCTGGAGAATAAAGAGCAGGTGGAGCCAGCCCAGCTTTCCTGTTCCCACCTGGGATAAGGGAAGCCTGGTCAGGCCAAAGGAAATTGGAGGTCACTAAGTGTCTGAAATACAGGATTTCACCTGACTGATTCTGTATTTTAAAAGTGTCCTTTCCACTTAAAGAATCTGATCATTAATGTACCCATATTGATTGCAAAGGACATCTGAATATGTTTGTGTATTGTTAAGCAGTTCTAAAGATTTTGCAGGAGTCTGGTGTGTGTACAATAATCAAAAGAGACACCCCCAATTAGTATTGAAGTTCAGCCAGGATTGCTCATCTTCTCAAAGATTAAAACTGAAGCAAAATTTGACTTTGTCACTGCATTAGTCTAAAGTGCTGTCAGCATCTTTCACCTCATGCAAACCTCCCCTCATCCCTCCAAAACCATTCTCTTTGATGCAGTTTTGGCAGATGGATACTCTGGTCTTTGGCTTCACAAGTTATAGTACCTAGGCAGAAAAAACTACTCTGTACTCTCTGATACCAGAGGGGACTTTCGACCTTTTAAAAGAAAGTCTTTCCCACAGCCATTTAAAAAACTGAATGTGTACTAGCATCTGAGTTAGCCTGGAGCTGGTTTCTCTATCTGCTCCTTCAAGAACTACATCTATCTTGACTTGCTTCTTCCAGTTGCTCTGAAAACTTCTGTGCAAGCACCAAGAGCAGCTAACAAATTAAGCATCACTACTCACTGGCAGAGCTGCTCCTCTTCCCTTTCATCCGTGACTCCATCGATGTCCCAGGGAATGCAAAGGGCTTGCCTTCTCCCACTGCCAAAGTCTCTCTCCATGATGGGGGCAGGAATAAATCACCAACCCTGCCCTTCCAGGGAGCAGGGAGTGCATGGAGCTGCTCTGCACCCACTGCCCTTCAGCCGGGTGAGGATGGAGCCAGCCGGGCTCGGAGCCGCCCTGGGAAGGGAAAGCGTATGTGGGAGAGAGGGGGAGAGTGGCAGCGGGTTCCTGCAGCCCAATCACGTTTCATCATTTTGCAAGTTGGAAATAAGATACGTCTACGAGGTCATGTGCCCCAAGTGATTTACAACTACAGTGGCTCAACGGGAAGCCGTGTGAGGTTTCCTTTTCAACAGAAGCAGCGCTTTTTATTGATATTTTGTCCAATATCCAGGCTTAGAGATTGCCCATCACACATAAGAGAGAGTGCTGAAGCACTTAAAAATATATTAAAACTGTTTCAAAACCCACACAACTGGGGGGAGCCCCCAACCAGCCAGCAGAAATGTGGGATTTAGCATTTTCTGAAGCACTTTGAAAATTTCTCCATGGCAGTAAGTGGAGCCTTGGATCCTGAGCCTAACACTTAGGTTTGATAAGGAAAAAAGCCTTGAAAAGGAAAAAAGCCAGGCCAATTTACTGCAGGGGTGAGAAAGATGACAATGTGAGTGTGGCTGTGTGCCTATCCCCATTCCCCTGGCAAGTGAAAAGTGCAGAAAGCAGCAGCAGTCTTATGCCCTATGCTGGATTAAGCCAGGATGTTAGCAGGATGGTCTTACACAATGTAGTAAATAAAATGTATACATTGCCTCATATAACTCAGTCTGGCAGAAGCTAATAATATAATGCTTGTAGAAACAAGGAGAGGATCCTTGCTTGCAGGAGCATATGATGAACTCACATTCCAAGTGTATAAAGTCCACCTAAGGGGAAATTTACGTGTAGCACTACCAGAGAGGAAGTGAAATCTGTGAGATATTTCACCAGCAAAAAAAAAGAGAGAAAGAGAGAAAGGAGGAAAGAAAGGGAGAAAGGAGGAAAGAAAGAAAGGAGGAAAGAAAGAAAGGAGGAAAGAAAGAAAGGAGGAAAGAAAGGAGGAAAGAAAGGAGGAAAGAAAGGAGGAAAGAAAGGAGGAAAGAAAGGAGGAAAGAAAGGAGGAAAGAAAGGAGGAAAGAAAGAAAGAGAAAGAGAGAGAGAAAGAGAGAGAGAAAGAGAGAAAGAGAGAGAGAAAGAGAGA
>NC_034409.1:121643322-121732010 GCF_002078875.1 Numida meleagris
AGAAAGAAAGAAAGAAAGAAAGAAAGAAAGAAAGAAAGAAAGAAAGAAAGAAAGAAAGAAAGAAAGAAAGAAAGAAAGAAAGAAAGAAAGAAAGGAAGAAAGAAAGAAAGAAAGAAAGAAAGAAAGAAAGAAAGAAAGGAAGAAAGAAAAAGAAAATGAGGTTCTGAGCACACAGAAACAGGCCAAAGGCTGAATGTCTTTGCAATTCTTACCTCCAATTATGGACAACACTGAATGATTTAAGGGACATTGTAAATTCAAATGCAGAGTTTTAAATAATTTATACTCAGAATTTAAGTCCCCTGAACAGTCTATCCCTACACTGGTTTGGCTTCTTTCATCTGCTTAATGCATTTCACACCTCTCCTCTAGCACAAACTGAATTTAAAGGAGCTGGAGATTTTCCTTTGTTGAAAATGCAGGAAACATTTTGCACACAAAAAATACCCTTTGTCAGAGGAAGCTCTTAAAAACCTGCAGCAGGCTTGGTACCTCCTGGGAGTGGAGATCACCCTCAAGTGTCAGGTGAAGGAGAAAAACATGCAGGATCCTGGAGTGCCAGTGCCATCATATAGGCAAAACCCTGATAGGCAAAGCTGCAATCTAGCAACAAGAGCTCATGTTTGGACCATCAAAACTAATCCATGTGTACCATGACTAGCAAGATAGGACTACACGGCACTCTAAGCAGAAAAAGCAGAGTGACAGTAGAGACAGGAAGGAGGCCGAGATGCTAGGAGAGGATGCTGACAGCATCCACCACTTGGCCATAGCCTGGGCTCAGGGACAGGAGTTCACCAGTGCCACTTCTGCAAGGTGCCCAGATACTTCACATTCGTTCTTATGTGGGTTGTGCTGGAAATTGCCATCACCTTTCTCAGGTAGCTGGCCCACAGTAGTGTCTGCACAGCTTAGAAAAGGAACTTCCTATTTTCTATTTTGGCTGGACCAGTATTTGGTGCTGCAAGCCTCTGGCTCATAGCCAAGGCTGTTGGGTACAGCCACAGTACAAGTAGCAATGCTGAGACAAAGCAGGGTCAGCACCAGAGTACTGCTGTCTGGCAGAGGTGTTGCAGAGCTCAGTATCAGTGAAGTGCTATACTGGATGTCAGGAAGAATTCTTCTCAGAAAGAGTGGTAATAATACATTGGCACAGGCTGCCCAGGAAGGTGGTGGAGTCACGGTCCCTGGAGGTGTTCAAGGAATCTGTAGATGCGGCACTGAGGGACATGGTTGGTGGGCATGGTGTGATGGGTCGGTGGTTGGACTGGGTGATCTTAGAGGTCTTTTCCAACCTTAGTGATTCTATGACACTAACACATCAGATCTGAGCCTACCACAAGGCACCTTGGAAATAGTTCTCATTCCAAGGCCCAAAACACAGGTGGAAACACACAATATAGTTATCTCTGCCCTCTGTCCCGAGATAAAATCCAAAGGTACTCTGACAGTACAGAAGATCTCAGACAGCATGCTTTTAATATGATGGCATTTCCATTTCCCTCTCCAGCTGGACTGTGCTTGATGTTTTCCCTTCCTCCCACAGCTAAAATAAAGACACTGCAGCCGTTTTGACGAATTTCATATTGAAAATCAAAATGGTTGTGAGTGCATTATGGAAAACACTTTAAGGGACTGTGGCTCTTCAATTATTTACGGCAATATTATACTCCCAGATTTGCCTTCGCAGAAATAGTATCAAACAGGAGCAGAAAGGGAATAAAACATTGGAGCTATTTTTAAGGCACCTAACACACCACACAGCTCCACACCCACCCCCGAGCTCCGTTCCTCGCACTGTGCTGCAGCAGGGGGAGCGCTGGCACTGCCAGGGAAGAGACAAACCCCACCCTGGAGCACTCCTTACAGTTTGCAGGGTCCTTTGCAATTAGCACCAGCAATATCATGTCCAGTGTTTGTACTGCTTAACCAAAGCTCTGAATGTATTTTACTTCATGGTTAATTTCTGGTCTGGAAATCCCGGCACGCCTGAAACCCATGCAGATGTCTCTTGTCCTATTAGGACACAGATGATTTTGTAGGTGGTCAGGGGGAGAGCAGATGGCTCCTCTGAGCCCCATTCCCTGCTAAGACACTCTCCCAGACTTGTTACTGCTGCCTGTTTCATGCATCCAGAACAGCTGCCAGTGGGGATTTAGGAGTACTTCCTTGAATAAGGCATACACTGCATTGGTATTTACAGTCTTTAGCAGATGAATGGTGAACCTCACAGCCTGGTTAATACATCCGTTATCGTTTGTATGCATTACAACTTTAGGAAACCCGAGAAGGAACTCAACCCTCCCTCCATTGCTGAGGACACCCCTCATTGCCAGGGGCCCTCTGTCTTTCTGCAATTTACTGCAGGTGAGACTGCAACAGTGGGGAAGAAAACACTGAGCTGCTCTCTCTCCTTTGAGACTTATTTCACAAAAATAAGTGTCAGGCCACAAGAATAATAATGTTCTCTACCCCAGAGACAGGGAACATTGACATAGGGAATACTTTATCTTTGTAGGTCCCCTCCTGGGATGGTTCCTGCCCATTCAGGCCCTCCATTAATTCTAATAGTAGCAGAAATGGGTTCATCCTTCTCACTGTCCCTGCCCACAAGTGCAGGTGATCTCCTTTAGACGGTTTATGGGAAGATAAGACAAGAGAAGGGAAGAAAGTTTACTTTACTTCATCTTAGACATCTGAAAATACCCCCTTGCTTTGGAATATTGTTGAGTTGCAGTAATTTTCATAAAATGGTCATGACAATCAAGGAATGTTAAACACAGCTCAGGGAGATGCATTCATATTCTTAATTTGGCTTCCAAGAGCGATTCCATGGAAACTCGTGGGACTGCTCATATAAACAGAGTTGCAAGGATATGCAGTCTGGATATGGAACTGTATGGGTCTGTATTCCAGTGATTCTTTACAACCTTGCATCTCTGCCAGTCAGCACTCTTTGGAAACATCTTCTGCAGCTGTGTTTGTAAGCAGGAGTGTGGTGTACAACAAAGACAGGCTGCGTGCATTGATGAGCCACACACACACTTAAAGAACTGCATGCAAGCCTCATTATCCGAAACCCAGCTGACAGCTAAAGAAAAGAAGGATGGCTAAAGAAAGGAAGGAAAAGGAAAAATACAAACCAGACAGCTTGCCTGTTATTGTGAGCCTTTAAGAACATTCACCAGAGAAATCCAGTTCATTCTTCCTTTTACTTCTGGAACACTGAAAAAAAAGGAAAACATCCAATCCAAGAGCTTTTAAAATGCTTCACTTGCTCTGAGCATGCCCTTGTACGCCCTCCCCTTCCTAGAGCTCACAAGAATAAAAAGCCTTAAAGGCCAGCTAAAGTCAGATTCTTTGTTGCTCAGCCACTCTCCTACTCAGGGTCCTCTGCTGATTGCAAACCCTGGTGCAGCACAGGCAGAAGAATTCCTTTCTGCAGCCTGATCCTACCCTTTCCCAACCAGGGTGGAGCTGTCAGTGCTATGCATTGCTCACCATGTAGTGGCGGTCAGTCATATCTGGGCTCCATTTACAGACCTTTACCTTCAGACAGAACTATGAGCACACAACTCACTATACACAGGATACCTGCCATTCATTCATTTTTCCCTGTTTCTATATTCAGTAAAAGCACAAACGGAGAAATGAAAGAGAGGTCTCATTGTCAGAAGAGATAGAGCACAAGCAAGGGACCAAAGTCAATGGAAGAAATCCAATGGGCTGTTGGACTGAGCTCACTCATTACCCATGGGCAATACAGCCTAAATGTGCAGGTCTAGTCACTCATCATGTCTTTTCCAACCTCAGCAATCTCCCAGAGAGAGAGGAAAAAAAAAAGCTCATCTAAGGAGGTAAACATTTCATATCTGATTTTACAAATTATTTACATTTTTTTTATTATTTAAATATTAGGAAATATTCAAACATTAGGAAATGAGACAGGAATGGCAAGTAATAAATAAATCTTTATGGGCTGGAGATTTCTCTTTAATCTTAAGGAAATTATCATTTGTGCCTGTGCGTGCAGTCTTTGGAAGAACAAAACTGAAATTATGTGAGCTACAATATCCATTATCTTCTTTCTCATCTGTGTTTCCATTATCTTTTGTGGGGGAAAAAAAAACAAAGTTTGTGAATGAAAAAGGGAGAGAAAAGGCAAGGCGTATCAGGTATATCAGCATAACTGCATACTTTAGTTCCCATACTATGTAACAAGGTAGAAAAAGTATAGAAATAAGCCTTATCTTTTCTCACTGATAAAGAAGAAAAGAAAATATCTTTGTAATTAGTCAAATTAGTTTTCCATTTCTCCTTTCTAGAACAGAAATCAAATGAGAAACCTTTCTAACGTAATTATCTGCATGCAGTTCAAGGCTTCTCAGAGGATGTTCAGGATCCAGAAGGTCACCATGAACTTAATGAGGCTTTCATTCACAGGTAACCTTCAAAAATGCATTTTAATCAGCAGAAGGAACTTTAGAAAATAAGTCGTATTCTGTTTCGATTTTTAAGAGAGGGAAGATGCAACAACTTTTTTCCACTTCAAACGAGATGGAAGAGAAAAGTATTTTAGAGACGGTGCATGCTATGCTCAGAACCGATGTGCAGTATTGAGTGGGGCACCAGCAGAGGTCCAGCACACAGCCTGCAAGCTGCAGCCCTGCCGTTGCCAGGGGATGGAGGCACAGGATGGGGTGCAGCCAGGTATTCCTGGGCACACAGTGCCTCCTACAGTCTCACTGATTGACAGGCTGCTCTGGATGTCATCTTTTCATCAGGTACCTACCTACCAACTATGAGCGCATATAGTTACCAAATAAGTGTAAGTAGGGTAATGGGAAATATCGGTCCAGAGGACTCCCTTGCAGATCCTATATTGCACAGGATCGCGTTTCTAACCTCTTTAACCCAGTCAGTAAGGAGAAGTTAAGTCAGAAATGAGAAAATTGGTCATGGCTTAATGAATTTTCTTTCTTTTAGCGTTTGAATTGCAATGCCGGACTTGAGGTTCCCCTTGGTACTGTAAAACAGTAAGAAATAGTCAATGGCTTCAAAAGAGAAATGTTGGGAGGTGGAAGCTGGAAAGATAAATGACAGAGAGATGCAGTGAGTTGTCCAGTGCTGAGCAGTAGCAAGGAAGAGAGCATCCTATAAGCAGAACTGGGTTTTACCTTTTTGTCAGAAACATACCTCAAATTGTGATTATTTAAATCACTTTATTTCCAAACTCAAAGCAAAGAAGTTCTCTCGCAGAATATTTTCTGAGCTCCTCACTGACTCTGGTAAGAGAAACTGAATTCAGACAAGCCAGGAATCAAGGAGCTATCAAAGATAGTATTGTTTCTTTTATTGACATAGCTGCACTTCAGCTCCCCCCAAATTCTACACACAGCTGTAGTGAAGCTGAGCTTTTACTTCTTTCCTTCAACAATATGGGTGAAATTATATCAGGTCTCATTGCTGTTCTTCATTCCTTTCCCATATTTTGAGTTTTGTTAGCTGGAGAGGAGGAAAGGGAAAATGCAGTTGACCTCTATTACTTTAACAACAACTATCACAGCAAGAACAACAGCACATCAGATTTGACTTGTCCGAGTCACATTTGAACTCACCCTCGGTGCTGCCAGCATGTATTTGTGTTGGTGGGCACAAGCAGACAGTGAGAACAGAGGCCCCTGGTTATCCAGAGCTCTGGGGACATGGCTGTTCTCTCCCCCTCCAAGCAGGTCTGTCCTCCATGTGGGCACTGGGTCTGTAACGTGGCTGTGCTGGTTGAGAAGATTTGCTTGAGAAATCCCATCTTTTCCAAGTCCTGTATGCCAAAACAGAGGAAAACCCACGTGGACACCGTGGTGTGCCTCTGAAACCCTGTAAGGTCAGAGGAAAGAGAAAGGACCTGCAGCCAGACAACATGTGTGCCCTGCTGCTGGCTCAGAGCAACACAAGAGAAGCCCAGAGCAGCTGTGGGTGCCCAATACCTGGAGGCTGACATCAACTGAGTGAAGGGATTGATTCCTTATCAACAAAAACATTCTTTTCATAAAAGTATCCATACTGAGGACAGATTTGGCTACATTGTTCATTTGTAGTTATCCTTGTCTATTCTCAGCCCCTGCGGAGGCCAGTGGGTAGAACTCAGCAGGTGGAGAGCAGCTCTTCCTTCTCCTCTGAGCTGTTCCCTCCTCCAAGCCAAGGGGCAGTGCTTGAGCTGGAAGCTGAAACAAAGTTTTTGCAGTGCTGCTTTATCAGCATCACAGGTTCTTTCAAGCAGTTTGTCAGTTTGTGATGAAATGATCTCAAAGACAGGATGAGCAGAACAAGTCCGTCTGATCAATAGAAAATAAAGACATGCAAAAAAGGAGGTAATAAACACATTTCATCTCTTAATTAATCCATCAAAAGCTCTATTTTCCTTTTAGTCTAAAATAAAAAAGAAATTCATAAGATTTTTTTCAAAGAATAGCTGTATGATTGCTGTACTTCTATTGACATTGATTTTTAACCTTCCCTTATGAGAATGGATTTCTAAAAACCTATACGTAAGGAACACTTATTAAGAAGCTTTCTCTCTTTTTGTAACATCTACATGTGTGAATGGCAGACAAATTAGGATGGAAGTGTTGAACAAACTCAAAACACATTGCATCTGACAGTGCTGGCAATAAATAGATGAAGCATAGAACTGTTTAACCCACAATTTCCCAAAATGTTTCTCTCCTCATAAATGCACCTGCCCTTCCTGTAGCAGAGCGGATACTAAAAGCACATTAAACATATTTTACTCAGGGTAAATTATACAAAGTATTAAATTTTAAAAGTAGACCTGTCCAGACACTCGTGATCTCCCTTTCCACAGCCAATCACTTACCCTTTATTAATAGTTCAGG
This sequence comes from Numida meleagris, assembly GCF_002078875.1. NCBI lineage: Eukaryota > Metazoa > Chordata > Aves > Galliformes > Numididae > Numida > Numida meleagris. The sequence continues at coordinate 121,650,216 of NC_034409.1, forward strand.
CCAGCAGTGATGAGGTCGCTGACAGAAGCCTGAGGATTATAAAAAATGATTTCAGGGGACGGGGGCGGTTAGTTGAGGGAAAAGGAGTACAGGTGGTATTTTCCTCTATCCCTTCAGTGGCAGGGAAGGACACTGAAATGAGCCAGAAAACCTACTTTATAGACACATGGTTGAGGCTGGTGCAAACGCAAGAATTTGGGGTTCTTTGATCATGGGGAATTTTACTCAGCACCAGGCCTGAGGTCTGCTGATGGGTCTGTCCTGTCTCAAAGGAGGAAACGGATCCTTGCCCAGGAGCTGGCAGGGCTTATAGAGAGGGCTTTAAACTAGGTATGAAGGGGGAAGGGAATAAAACCTATGTTGCTTAGTTGCTATTACATGGTGGGATCACTCCCATGACTGGAGCGCTGCAGTGGATGGCTACAAGTTCTTCAGAAAGGATAGGCAACGAAGGAGGGGTGGTGGTGCGGCTCTCTATATTAGAAAGTGTTTTGATATTATTGAGCTTGTGGCTGGGGATTAAAAGGTTGAATCTCTATGGGTAAGGATCAAGGGAAGGGCTGACAAGGCAGACATTCTGGTGGGGGTCTGTTATAGACTGCCTAACCAGGATGAAGACAAAGATGAGGTGTTCTATGAACAGCTGGCAGAAGTTGCGTTATCGCCAGCCTTTGTGTTCATGGGGGACTTCAACTTCCCTGATAAATGCTGGGAATACAACATGGTGCAGAAGCAGTCTAGGAGGTTTCTAGAGTGTATGGAAGATAACTTCCTTCTGCAGCTGGTGAGAGAGCCTTCCAGGTGCCCTGCTAGACCTGCTGTGTACAAACAGAGAAGGTCTGGTGGGAGATGTAGAGGTCAGGATCTGTCTTGGACAGAGTGACCACCAAAATGTTAGAGTTCTCAATTCTTGGTGGATCCAGGAGAAGGGACAGCAAAACTGCTGCCTTGGACTTCCAGAGGATGGACTTTGAATTGTTCAGGATACTGGTAGGGAGGGTTCCTTGGGATTCAGTCTTGGAGGGTAAAGGGGTCCAGGAATGCTGGTTGCTCTTCAAGAAGGAAGTCCTGAAGGCGCAGGAACAGGCTGTCCCCCTGAGCCACAAGATGAGCCAGTGCGGAAGGAGACCGGCGTGGATGAACAGGGAGCTTTTCCGGAGGCTCCAGAAGAAAAAGAGACTCTACCTCCTGTGGAAGAAGGGACAGGCAACTCAGAAAGAGCACAAAGAAGTTGTTAGGATGTGCAGGGAGAAAAATAGAAAGGCAAAAGCCCAGCTTGAACTCAGCTTGGCTGCTGGGGTAAAAGGGAACAAGAAACTCTTTTACAAGTATATTAACAGTAAGAGGAGGAGCAAGGAGAATCTCCATTCTTTACTGGATGCGGCTGGGAATGTGGCCACTGAGGACAATGAAAAGGCTGAGGTTTTCAGTGCCTTTTTTACGTCTGTCTTTAAAAGTCAGGCCAGTTATCCTCAGAGTACTCTACTCTCTGACCTGGAAGTCTTGGATGGGGAGCGAAACAAACTCCCCATGATTCAGGTGGAGACCTACTGCTCCACCTGGACTGCCACAAGTCCATGGGGCCAGACAAGATCCATCCGAGAGTACTGAGAGAACTGGCAGACGCGATAGCCAAGTTGCTTTTCATCATCCATCAGCATTCCTGGTCAACTGGAGAGATCCCAGAAGACTGGAGACTTGCCAGCGTGACTCCCATCTACAAGAAGGGTTGTAAGGAGGATCTGGGGAACTACAGGCCTGTCAGCCTGACCTCGGTGCCGGGGAAGGTTATGGAGCAGATTGTCCTGAGGGAGATCACGTGGCATTTGCAGGACAACCGGGGGATCAGGCCCAGCCAGCATGGGTTTGTGAAGGGCAGGTCCTGCTTGACCAACCTGATCTCCTTCTATGATCGAGTGACCCGTCTGGTGGACGAGGGAAAGGCTGTTGATGTGATCTACCTAGATTTCAGCAAAGCCTTTGACACTGTCTTCCACAGTATTCTCCTGGAGAAGCTGGCAGCCCATGGCTTGGACAGATACACTCTTTGCTGGGTAAGGAGCTGTCGACCAGTCACGAGTGGTGTTCACCAGAGGTCGGTGCTGGGGCCTGTCCTCTTCAATGATCTTTATTGATGACCTGGATGAGTGCCTTGACTGCACCCTCAGTAAGTTTGCAGATGACACGAAGCTGGCAGGATGTGTCGATCAGCCTGGGGGTAGCAAGGCCCTACAGAGAGATCTGGGCAGGCTGGATCTCTGGGCTGAAGCCAACGGGATGAGGTTCAACAAGACCAAGTGCCGGGTCCTGCACTTTGGCCACAACAACCCTAGGCAACGTTATAGGCTTGGGGCAGAGTGGCTGGAAGACTGTGTAGAGGAAACGGACCTGGGGGTGTTGGTCAATGCTTGGCTGAGCGTGAGCTAGCAGTGTGCCCAGGTGGCCAAGAAGGCCAATGGCATCCTGGCTTGTATCAGAAATAGTGTTGCCAGTAGGAGTAGGGAAGTCACTGTCCCTCTGTACTCAGCACTGGTGAGGCCCCACCTCAAGTACTGTGTCCAGTTTTGGGCCCCTCACTACAAGAAAGACATCGAGGCCCTGGAGCATGTCCAGAGAAGGGCAACAAAGCTGTGAGGGGTCTGGAGCACAGGCCTTATGAGGAGCGGCTGAGGGAGACGGGATTGTTCAGTCTGGAGAAGAGGAGGCTCAGGGGAGACCTTATCGCTCTCTGTAACTGCCTGAAGGGAGGTCGTAGTGAGCTGGGGGTCGGCCTCTTCTCTCTAGTAACTGCTGACAGGACAAGGGGGAATGGCCTCAAGTTGCACCAGGGGAGATTCAGGCTGTATGTTAGGAAATACTACTTTTCTGAAAGAGTGGTCAGGCGCTGGAACAGGCTGCCCAGGGAGGTGGTTGAGTCACCGACACTGGAGGTGTTCAAGGAACATTTAGATATAGTGCTGAGAGACATGGTTTAGTGGGAAATACTGGTGATAGGTGGATGGTTGGACTGGATGATCTTGGAGGTGTTTTCCAACCTTGGTGATTCAATGATCCTATGATCACCCTGGGGCAGAAGAAGCCTTTCAGAAAAAACTCTTTGCTCTTCTGTTCCTGCTGCACACAGGACAGCTTGCCCCTTCAGTCAAGCAACAGGCAGCACCAGCCTGGATAGGATTGCTAAATGTTTTGAGAGTTTGAAAAAAAAACACCTAACAACACAGCTTCATCCCGTACAGTAAGTGTGGCCGTTTGCATTGAAATTCAGAGAGACGCTGCAGGGGAACACTGTTTTATTGGGCTGTAAGATCTCATTGCATCTTGGAAACAGCACAATCAATAAGAGTTACATTGCTTAAAAATGGAAGTAATTCGGAAACAATAACAGCTGACAAAAACAATTTAAACCACTGCTGTACAAAGGGCCCCCTTACTACTTCGCATCCTGTGTCGGATGAAGTTTTCTTTTTGGCTCAGCTGTGTCATACCCAAGGATAACAGATTACCCACGTTGTGCAGAGGGCTGCAAACCTGAGTACCGTACATTAAACATAGGGATTCAAATTAACATAACTCTATTTTCAAAATTAAAAAACAGCCACAGCGCCTGTCAGCAACATGAAGAGAATGAATCTGAAACCTGTTCCCAAGTCAGACTTGAGCCTTAATGTGAAAGCCAAGATGTTATGAAAAGGGTAGGTGTTATTAAGTAGACAGCTAATCAATCAGCCACCACAACACTTGGCTTCTCACTGCTTCTGGTGCCATTTGTAAATATGTTGAGATCTGGAATGAGATGCAATAGAAATGCAAGGAATGATTATGGGCAATCACACTGCAGTGATGGAGTGCCAAGGAAACATCAATAGCAGTCAGATAGTAATTTTTCTGATTACAACATGCAATCACAGGGCTGATGCACAGTTTCACACCAGCTGTTTCAGACAAGTAAGTTACAGTCTGTGACTAGGTAAAAAAGCACGTACTACAATCTAAGCACATACTTTGGTAACGTTGTGGAGCATAACCATATCCCTACTTTTACAAATGTGTTTAAGTATCCCACTAATAGGAAGGTGCTGTTAATGACGCTCATTACAGTAATTTGTATTGGAGTAGCTTGTAGGCCAGTGTCCCACTGTTTTTGGCATAGTGCAAAAATCGGAATGCAAGCTTCTCTGCTCTACAAATTACAAAGTGCAAGAGAGAGAAGCATCTGAGTGGGTGGTGGAGATATGGAAAGGGGAAAAGCAGCAGCAGGAATACACACAAAAAAAATGAGGTAACTGTCACAACAAGTGGAGAATATGTTTCATCTCACCTAATTTCAAATCTTAGAGCGTAAATTTGTGTATGTGAGTTGGCTGCCCAACACTCCCTACATGTGGTCCATTTATCTGGCTTGCTGTTCTATGCTTTAACGTACCTCATCCTCAAGCACTGCCATGGAGTGATTGACTCAGATGCAAGAATTGTATAGAGCCACCATCCATGAAAACTGGGGCTCTCAGCCCAAGAAAGATGCAGAGCTCTTGGAATGGTTCCAAAGGAGAGCCACCAAGATGATCAGAGGGCTAGAGCACCTCTCCTATAAAGAAAGGTTGAGGGAACTGGGCTTGTTTAGCTTGGAGAAGAGAAGACTCTGGGGAGGCCTCACTGTGGCCTGCCGGTACTTGAAGGGAGCGTATAAACAGGAGGGGGAATAACAGTATACATGGGTTGATAGTGATAGGATAAGGGGGAATGGTTTTAAACTAAGACAGGGGAGATTTAGGTTAGATGTTAGGAGGAAGTTTTTCACACAGAGGGTGGTGACACACTGGAACAGGTTGCCCAAGGAGGTTGTGGATGCCCTGTCCCTGGAGGCATTCAAGGCAAGGCTGGATGTGGCTCTGGGCAGCCTGATCTAGTGGTTGGCGACCCTGCACTCAGCAGGGGGGTTGAAACTAGATGATCTTTGAGGTCCTTTTCAATCCAGGCCATCCTATGAGAACTAATAAAAGAGAAAGGGTGTGTAGTAATAATGGTACTACTGGCCTGCACAGTAACTTTAGTTGAAGATAGGACATCCAGGAAAAAAATCTGGAATTCTAGTTCAGATAGAAGGAAAAATGCTGAGAGGAGATATGTTCTCACATCAGCCACATGAATAAGGCAGTTCCTGTTCTCCCTGAATGAATCAAAGAATGTCTGTGGAGGAAGACAGGGAGGAGGTTGACACCTATAGATACATCCTTGAATTTTCATTTATATACTATTGTAAGCCTTATAACCCTTCAGGTCCAAACTGATGCTGAAGCCTCACTTCCTTTTGTAATTGTTGGATTCAGGTGCAAGTTAGACAGGAGCTCCCAGGAAACCTGGAGTCTGGGTCAGCAGAAGTTTCCTCCTGCATGGTCCATCACACTGGCCCAAGCAGTCCGCTGCTTAATGTTTGTAGGGAACTCCTTGCCAAGGAGTGTATTCAGAACAGCCCTTGCAGCAATGTCACACGGGTGGGGGAAGGCAGGCAGAGGGTCCTTCTGTAAGGATTTTTGCCCTTTCCTGTGGTGGCTCACTTGGTGAGTGTGGTGGGGAGCTGCCATCCACATTCCACACCATGGAAGACTAAGGGACCTACAGACGTGTTGCTTCCTGCCGTGCTGACACTCATCCCTGACCTCACCTGACCCCACTCCACTGGCTGGTGTTACTGTGGTCTTCTTGGTATCTTAGGTTCCAGACTTGATCTGGAGAGTGTGTTACTGTTGAACGTGTGCCTACCACATGACTCTGTAGCATCTGTTGCTGTAGTACATATGCATACATGTGATCCACATCTGAAAGCAACAATTTTGTTTTTTTTTACCAGTGAGGTGGCATACATATCTCTTAACCACGTCCTGTCCCTACTTTTCAAACACCTAAGATTCTCTTGCTTCTTGATGCCGAATTGGCTGGGCAAGGGTGCCCAGTTTCAGCTGGAAGCAGATGAAATGTCTGGGACAGAACCAACCTGAGAGAAAAGCTGCCAAGTAACAGCTGCCTTAGGATGGATACACCAAGCTCGGAGCAAAGAGCATCTCCTTCTTTTCATAGAACAGAATCACAGAATATCCCAACTTGGAAGGGACCCACAAGGGTTACCGAGTCCAGCTCTTGGCTCCACACACACAGTTCCTGACTTTTCATAGAATCACCAAGGTTGGAAAACACCTCCAAGATCATCCAGTCCAACTGTCCATGTATCACCAACATTTCCCACTAAACCATGTCTCTCAGTACACCATCTAAATGCTTCTTGAACACCTCCAGGGATGGTGACTCCACAGCCTCCCTGGGCAGCCCATTCCAGTGCCTGACCACTCTCTTGGATAAGAATTTTTTCCTAACATCCAACCTGAATCTCCCCTGGTGCAACTTGAGGCCATTCCCTCTAGGCCTATCACTAGTTACATGGGAAAAGAGGCCGACCCCCCAGCTCACTACAACCTCCCTTCAGGTAGTTACAGAGAGCGATAAGGTCTCCCCTGAGCCTCCTCTTCTCCAGACTGAACAATCCCAGATCCCTCAGCCGCTCCTCGTAAGACTTGTGCACCAGACCCCTCACCAGCTTGTTTGCCACCTGGGCTGTGCTCCACCAAGCAGCCTATAACTTAAAGGCCTGGATGGGAACCTGCTTTTGTTAAGTACTGCACTAAGGCAAATCATAAAGCTGAGCCTTAGGTTTGAAAGTTTACATGATAAAAAAGAGCAAATGGAAACACAGACCAGATTTCACCACTCTGACAATCTCACAGTCGCATAAGGATCATTTTGCACTTTCTTCTGCACCCTTGGTCTACCCAGACATTTCTGAATCAGGCATTAGCCTTGTCACAGAGAATGAATTCTGTTCTAAAGCACACAGCAAATTAAGTCTCACATTTAAAAAAAAAAAAATTGCAATATTCAGTATGCCACACTACAAATAAGTTTCTAAAACATCAACAATTTCTAAATAATTGCCAACTGTGCCCGTGCAAATGAAATGCTGATAGAAACAGCTATGTTCTATTGTTCTCTAGATACATTCACTGTTTTGGATAATCCTTCATAGTGCTGCAAAAAGGGTTTCATATTCATTAGCTGGCTCCCGTTGGTTGGAAGCAGTTGATTTACTAAATATCTTGCTTATTAGTGTGGAGGCACGGAGCAGAAGGCAATACTTCATGATTGCATTTTAATAAACAACGCTGAATATTTTTAGTAAGTAGCTGGCAGGAGGTAGGCTACCAGTTTTTCTTCATGAACTGATTGATTCTGATGTTTCCTTTAAGTCGACTGTGTCCTTTTCCATCGTATTCCTACAAATGCAGTCCTGATAACAATTCAGGATGGGAATCTTGCCTGTGATAGCTCTATAGATTAAACACTCGGTTGAGATCCCAACAGATAACAGCACCCGTTACTGACTCATTTTATAACCTTGAGCTAATCATGTTATCTACTCTTGTAGGAAGTGTGTGAAATTGATCCACTATATGCATGTACTGCATTTTGAAGAAGTAATAATTGGATAAGCATCACTTTTTGCCATGGGACAATGGCTGGAACAAGAATCAGCTTGAAGGTTTAAGTACCCATTACCTCAAATCCTGACCAGTGTGAGGATTACTGTTTTTGGAAGTCTGTTATAAGCTATGCTTCACTTGGAAGCTTTGAGCATTAAAAAAAAGAGGTGTTATTTATGAGAAAAACTAACAGAGCTTCAGTTTGAGGAAATAAGAGAAATATATCAAAACAATAAGCAGAGCACTCACCCTTGGTAATTTTGGCAATATCTAGCTAATGCTATTCTTTATTCATCAGTATAAACACCAAAATACAAGCTGTGTTTATAACTTCTCTCTCTTCTTTCTTCTTACAATAAATCCTGCCCCTGTCTGGAGGTTAGGCATTTCCCCAACCCTGCTCATATGGGAGATGCAAATTACATATCTATGCTGTCCCATTCCCACCTTAGCAGCCCTGCTGGATTTCAACACATTCAGGATTTTGCCCCAGGATGTGTACGTACATCTGTGCATGTGGCAGAAGGCATAGGAAAGGGATTATTTTTCACTCTTGACAGCATGCGGGATTTGAGCAGCGATGTTAGGAACACTGCATCTCCTCACCAACGTGAAATGGAATCTGCTCTAAAAAAACAGTGGAATGGCAGAGATGGTCTCGAATGCATGCTTTGAGAACATCACTACTGTCACACTATAAGCAGTGCTTAACAGAAAGAGACTGTGCTTTCCAATTAGTCCAACCAGAGATCAGAGAAATGCAGTGATTAAAGTCTCAGAATGAATATAACTAACTTTATTGCCATCCATGTGTTTTCCACACAACATAGAATGAAACAGAACAAAACACTGGCTTACTCGCAGCTCTTGTCATTCTGATTCTTAAACAAGAGGTGAGTTTTAGGAGAGAATGAGGGAGAACGAGATGTGAGAAAAGAGAAATGGAATTTTAACATTTGAGAATGTTTTTCATATGCAGCCAAACTGACCCAGATCACCAGGACGTCCCTCATCTGAGGGATCCTGAGGACAACAGGAGAACCATACAGACTCCACAGGCTTTTGGGTCACAGATTGTCCAGATTACATTCAGAATTTCCTAAAATCTGAATCAGTTCTTGCTAGAGAATGTTTCGCTGTAGTGAGCTCTATCCACTCGTTTCTGCCCATACTTACGCTTCGCACCAATGCACTTCATTTGATTTTAAATTTATTCTTTTCTTTTCCTCGGGGAAAAGATTGCTGAGATTTCAGTGCTGTTGTGATTTTGCGCTGCCAAGCGTTCTTGGATAATGCCAACACTTGTTATACTTTGCTAAATGTTATGCTAGTGCATGAGAAGCAGGAAATTAAAATAATTGATAAGTTTTCCTTGTTCAGTCTGAATAAAGCACAAGGCATTAGAAAACGCATTTCATAAAAAGAAAACGTAGCATGAGTTATTACAGTGTTCCTGGGAAACAAGCGGTCATAGTTTTTAAACAGGGTTTTAATCTCCAAGTGACCATATGGCCTATTTCCAGCCATCCAGAAAAGAAACACATATACAAAAGACATGCACACAGAGAGATCCCTCACAAAACTCAGTCAAATGATACGGACAGCCCAATGGCACCCTGCCCGAGCCAAAATGAGGCATCCCCAGATATGCCTGTGTGGCTTTCGGGGAGAACTCAGTGTAAATGAGAAGTGGGCCAAGAAACTGTCTTAGCAGTTCTAATCCTGTCTCCAAATAAAAGCAATTGTGAGCTGAACCGTAGCAGTTTGAAGGTATCCACTCTGCCCAGACCGCTGTACACCAGGCAAGCATCACATCCAAACATTTGTCTCCCCTGATAGTTGGAACGCATTCCAAGGATCTCTCCAAAGGATGGAGCAAGGAAGCTGTGTGACTAATCTCAGCAGCATCTACAGCTGGGGAAGTCGTTGGTCCAGAATGACCTGCTGCCAGCCCTGGCACACACAGGCTCCCTGCAGCTCTGCCCCGCAGCACTGCTCTGCACGGGCGCCCACAGACTTGGAGGAACACGCTGTTCTTCCCTTCAGAACTCCACATGCTCCCAGCCTATCTGTATGCTTTTGAAGGCATATATTGCCTTCTCAAGGCCAGGTTATTAAATGCTGGTGTTTGCTACTATTTTTCTCTCCAGAGGATAGGGAAGAAACAGAAATTAAATCGCTATATTAGCACAGAAACAGGAGAAGCTACAACAGGTTCCCCAAAAGACAGATGATTCATATACTTCATAAAAATTGTACCATAAGCGTTAGCTATCATTCCGAGATAACACTATTGTTGTAGGCATTGTTGTACTTAAGTACTTCATTTATCTAAATTGAAGCTTCATACTTCTGCTCACTCTGCAGGTCTCAGCCCTGCCACAATGGAGCATAACGTACATTGCATCTCTACCAGTTTGAGGATGGTTTCAGAGTTCCTTTGTAAATGTAGACTAATATTTTGGAAGGCGAGTTGTGATTTTGAGAATCCTTATTTCCACATGAGCATGTCAATATCCCTTACATAGGACCGATCTTTATTAAAAAAAGGGACTCAGCACTTCTGACAAATGGGCCAGTGCAGGTCTCTCACTTAGGTATTCTGAAACAAAAACATTACGAGCCAGTTGCTGCTTTTGAAAATGGTGCAAATTAACTTTAAAAAAATTGACACTTTCTAAAGCAGAATGTTTTACCCCATCAAGTGCCATTGTCCTGAAGTCAAAACATGATTCTTTTGTTGTTTCTAGTAATCAATTATTTCATATTTCTTGCTGCTATTCAGTAAGTTACTACTGACCTTCTGTAAGGGGGTGGGAAAAAAATTTGTCTCTTACCAATGCAATTATTTCCACTAGATTTTTTCAATGATAATTTTTTCTTCTACTGCTTCTCCAGCACTAAATATTCAATGGCTTCTCAATCACAGCATATGTTTCCCTTCGGTCTTCAGTGTTTTTGAGGTTTGCCTCATCATCCCCCTGCAATTAGTAACTCCTGTTATTTACAACCTTCGTTGTGAATAGGGCTGGGTGTCATCCCTGTTTAATGGGTCCACTTTAACAGCTATGGGAATCCCATTGGCATTTGTGGCAAGTTCCTTATATTCTCAAACTTCTCATCCCCTCAGTTAGCTCATATAAGACCTGTGAAGGTGGTGGCTGATCTTGTATCATTCTCAAAGTACAAACAAGGAGTAGGAAGATGGGGGTTACTCATCTCACAGTTATGGTACCATGCAGGCCAGATAAAATTAGATCCGGGAAATCAAACATATTTTTAATAAACAAATGTATTTGACAACTGTAAGGAATCACCTATTCACTTATTGTGAGAGGAGAGGAAAAGCTGCTGGGAACCTTTCACGATGGAAATTGTAAAATGGTCATTGTCACAGCCCTAAGCTGACTCTGCCAGTAGCATTTTATATTTAATATTTCCAGCCATAACTCACGAGCTATTTCCCATCATTCTTGCCTGGAGAAGCCAGCCAGTGTAACCTGCCTGTCCTCCAGAAACAAATTTCTATTCACTGATATTTTTTACTTTCCCAAAGGTGCTTAAAAGATTCACTACTCTCTCTCAGTTCTGCTGTATTTTGGTAGCATAAGATTGAGTTTCTTCACTTCTTCTCAAGATCTAAAAGCAAAACCTAAGCTTCTGCAACTGCCACTATTGAGCGCAGGCTGGAAAATTTTCCACTTTTACATTATCACCTTCACAAGCTCTGCTGACAGCAGAAGCTTCTGGAGAGTTCACATTGCCAGAGGTTGGATTTTCACCCCATTACTGAGTTGCAAACTCTCCTAGCTCATGCTGTGACCAAGCTGTAAGAAGGCATGTGACCAGGGTGCATTAGATCTCTGGATCTGCATTGCTGTAATGCAAAATGGGGAAGATGTCAAAGCACGCATGTCAACTGGCTTGGGTGAAATTATTTTTGTTTTCTCTTTGGTAAGCTTTGGGAACATGATCAAGAGTCAAGCAGAGACTACAAAGCAAAACCAAAAAAGCCGTCCTCTTCATCTGAAAATCAGAGGTAGTAGCTTAACGTAACAGTGAAAATCTTTCTAGTTTTTGTTTTCCAGTCATGCATTCTCAGGTACAGAAAAGTTATAAATAAGAAAGAATGACAACAAGATGCAAAAGGCAGAGGAGGTTATGTAAATATGTCTAAAACAAAGAGCTTCTCTTGCCTTGAGACATGTCAGAGTGCATACATTTGCTTAATTTAACTTACAAATATAACTGTCTTTCTAGCAGCTGTGTTAAACTTGAGCCAATGCTTCATTTCATTTTACATAAACTCATGCATGCCACGCATGCAGATGCAAAAGTCCAGAGACTGCAGGGCAGGAGCTTTGCTTGGAAGTCTCTCTGCAGCACCTTAGGAGAAAACAAAACAACAAACGAAAATAAAACAAAAAAAAATCACATTAACGTAACATGTGGCAATTTTGGAGTGGAAGGAAGGTCACTTCCAAACCCACTGCCCACAGTACTCAAAGAAAGGGCAAGATGGGCACTGAGTAGCTGCTCCCTTCTTCCCTTCCAGTTGGGGTTTTGATTCATTCTGACTTTTCACTGAGAAGACCAATCTATCTCCATTTTTCAAATTATTTTTTTCTTTCCTTGAATATCTTGTGCTCTTAAAGCACTGTCTACTACTACTCTTTGAGTTTATCTTTTTCCTTTGCATTTGCTGTTACTGGAAAGTAGAACTCCATAACTGCAATTGGGGCAAAATTTTTCCCACAGCATTGTGTGAAACAAAAATATATTGGAAAGTTGTTACTTCAGTAGAATCATAGAATCACCAAGGTTGGAAAAGTCCTCCAAGATCACCCAGTCCAACCGTCCACCTATATTTCCCAACTAAACGATGTCCCTTAGTGCAACATCTAAATGCTTCTTGAACACCTCCAGGGACTGTGACTCCACCACCTCCCTGGGCAGCCCATTCCAACGCCTTACCACTCTTTTGGAAAACAAATTTTTGCTAATGTCTAACCTAAACCTCCCCTGGTGCAACTCGAGGCCATTCCCTCTCATCCTATTGCTCATTACATGAGTGAAAAGGCCAACACCCACCTCACCACAACCTCCTTTCAGGCAGATGTAGAGAGCGATAAGGTCTCCCCTGAGCCTGCTCTTCTCCGGACTGAACAATCCCAGTTGCCTCAGCTGTTCCTCATAAGACTTTGTCATGGTTTTATGATTTTCGGTTATTGGTACTCCACATCATAACATCATGTAGTGAATGTACCTGGTTCTCAGAAGAGAAGGACTACTACATTCCCCACGGCACTTTGCTCCTCTGTTACCATTTTCCAGCCGGAGGGAAAAGATAAAAGCTCACAGTATAAAAACTTGCAGATCACGAGACCTCATCCCTTTTTCCGCTGTCTCTCGACTTGGCAGCACCTCGCTCTCCAGCCGTCTTATCGTCGGTAGTAGAGTAAGGCCTACCTTGATTTTGGGACATTCTCTCTCTCTGTATTGGATTTATCAGCTTAAATTGTAATTATATTGTATTATACTGTGTTGTTTTGCTTTCCGATATCTTATTTAGTAAATTAGTTTGTTTCTCCTCAGATTGTTGCCGCTGTTCTTTGCTCTCAGGGCCATCTCCCTACGCTTTTCCCCTTTCCCCTTTTCCCGGGACGTGGGCCCGTGGGTCCCCCGTCCCTTCGTCACGGAATCAGGCCTAACGCCCGTAAACCATTGACAGACTTAAAAAACAATGATCCTTTCTGATACTGCTCTACTTTCAGCAATATTTCCAAAAGCAAATCAAGCTTTTGAAAGGATCGAGGATCCTTCCATCCTTCTGAAAGATGAAGCCCACTGGTGTTAGGGTGCTCATTCTTCTGGCCAGTCTTTGGCCACTAACTACAGCAAGTCACTGTTTATAATGCTTGCTTTTGCAGGGCCCAAGCTGGAGTGTCATTGAAGGAAGAACAGATAACGAATCCTGTCCCATTTAAATTCCTTACAAATATGGACCACTTACCTTCTGCAATCTTCAGATTTGTCTCAAATCAAGCCACTCAGCAAATTAAAAAATCCAGCACACAACAGTGTATTCATATTATTGTTCTAGGAACATTCCTGAGGTAGCATTCCTGTGTGGCATTCCTGTGTAGCTCTAGCTTACTCAGCTGACTCACTCCATGTATTCGTAATACCAAGCAAGCATTATAAGCCCCAAATGTAGCACTTGAAACCAAAAATGAAGCTTGAAAATATTTCAGCTTAGAAAGAAATACTATTTCAAAGATAAAATTACTTCTCTTTCACTTATCTGATGCTTCTTAGAGACCTCGTCCTTGGAGCTCAGAACCAGAAATAATAAAATACTCCATGATTTGAATGCTTTAGCAGGGCTGGAAATCACCTAGGAAATAAAACAAAGATACTCACTGAAATTTCTAGACTAAAGAGAAATACTTCAGTGAACTTGAGCTTTCAAATGCTGCCACAGTCTGAAACATTTGAAAATTTTCCCTCCCTCCCAGATTTCCCCTGCAGAAAGGACAAAGCCATCTTAGATGGAGCTCTGTGATGGATGAGTAACCATTCTTCAGCTGAGCTGACTCCACGTTTGCTCTCAGCACTCTGCAGGCGTGAGGTAAGAAATGTTAGGCTGCGCTTCAGTGAATGACGCTTAACAAGAGAAAGTGGAAGACCAATAATTTATGGAGCAGTAAATGGTGGTAATTAAGAAGCATGATAATTATCACCAACTCGCTATTTTGACAGGACATCTGGGGCTGAGCTTAATCCAAAAGAGAGATGCTAGAAGTGTGCTGGAAAGTTTTTTTGCTGCTAGAAGAGAACAATGAAGTTGAAGGAGGAGAGACTGCATTCTCAGCTCACATTTTCTTCTGCAAACTTTTCATGTTTCCATTCTGATAACTTGAAACATTTGCAAGAAGTTCTGGCAAGAAAGAGAGATAATTCTTCTGAAACAAGAGGAACATATGTCTCTAAATCAGAGTGCTTGCCTTTGTAACTCTAAAAATACAGTAAGCTTTTAGACCAAGATCAATTAAAACAGCTATGCACTTAGACTGAAAGACAGGCAATGACTTCATTAAAAAAAAATAGAAAGCCCTCCAACAACACAATGCAGTTGTTATGGCAAGATGATCATGTTGGCATTAATGCAGCATTGCAGTACATCTCTGAAGAATATAGATTAACTGAGATTTATTATGAGTTCACTGCTCACTACCCCCAACTGCTATTTTAGAAGAAAAAGCCAATATGTTGAGAAAACATTTCAGAAAGCTCGAAGCACATTTGAAAGTTTCAGTAAAATAATTGGAACCTTCTAGAGTTTGCTTAATTATGCATTTCAGTTAGCCCCTAAGTCAGTGATTTAAAACTTGAATTAAGTATAGGAGAAAAGCCTGTTATTTCACTTGAAATAAGATTTTTTTTTCCCCAGACTAAAAATTTGAATTAAGTATTTTCGTTATAAGGGAAAGTTCCTATAAGTTATGAAATTATGTTGTCCTGCCAAGTTAAGGTGCTTTCATTAAATCATAGCAGACAGACTTGCTACGATCAGCAAAGAAAAACAAAATATAAAAAATGAAGCTGCAATAGAGAAATTGCAGTTGTTTTCTCAAAACAGCAATTTTGAAGTCTATTAACAACTGTAGGATCAAAAGGGATACGAAATTGTTCAGACCAACAAATCCAGAAGTTCTATCGCTAGAGGAGAAATGAAAATTTTAACAGTATATTGGATCGGTCATTACATTGAAGAATCATACTGCCTACAGCTAGACAGTGGACAAATTTTTTCTACAATCTGTTTTGGAAAGGAGTAAATTCCAAAATGTAGTGTATTCCAAAATGTTTATGAGTGGTTTGCAGGAACGAGGCTTCCCATGCGGCAGCTCAGGCTATGCAGAAATAAGTCACAATAAGCAAGGACACAAGGCCTACCTCTACGGCCTGCTAAAAGACTGATTAACAGCAACTCTTACTGCAGCCATTTTCAGAACACACAAAAAGAGAGCACTTGTAGCCTCTGCCCCAAATGCTGCATGCTGGCTGATGAAAAGCTTTGCCAGGCCACATCCATCAGCAGGGCGCTTGGTGAGAAGCGCAGAGGCCTGGTTGTAGCCACCGTGCCTACAGCTTCTCTGAAGGTGCACAGAAACAAGGCACTAAGCATTTGATGAATTCTGGTTATCAAATCCTTGCACCTGAAGAACTAGCAAGGGAGTGAGGAGTAAGGGTCAAAACGTTAGGTTTAAGATCCTGAACTACTCACACTGGGCTGCGTTTGCAGCCCAGAAGACCATCAATATCCTGGGCTGTGTCAGAAGAGGGGTGGCAGCAGAGAGAGGAAAGTATTGTCCCCCTCTGCTCTGCCCTCGTGAGGTCCCACCTGGAGTACTGTGTCCAGGCCTGGGGTACCCAGCACCAGAAGGACGTGGAGCTGTTAGAGCAGGTCCAGAAGAGGGCCACAAAGATGATCAGAGGGCTGGAGCACCTCACCTATGGAGAGGGTCTGAAGGAGAAGGGCTTTAGTTTGGAGAAGTGAAGACTCCAGTGAGACCACGCTGCCAACTTCCAGTACTTGAAGGGAGACTGTACACCGGGAGAGGAGCGACTTTTTACACTGTCTGATAGCGATAGGACAAGGAGGAATGGCTTTAAACTAAAAGAGGGGAGACTGTGACCTAATCCAGGTGTTCCTGCTCCAGCAGGGGGACTGGACTAGATACTCTTTTGAGGTCCCTTCCAATCCCTGACATTCTGTGAGTTAGATTCACTCAGAGGACAGTGAGGCCCTGGCACAGCTGCCCAGAGAAGCTGTGGTGGCCCATCCCCGGAGGCGCTCAAGGCCAGGTTGGATGGGGCCCTGGGCAGCCTGAGCTGGTGGGATGGCAGCCCTGCCCATGGCAGGGGATGGGACTGGGTGGGCTTTGAGGTCCCTTCAAACCCAAGCCATTCTGTGATTCTATGATTCCCATTTAGGAAACATCAATCCTTTATTAATTTAGACCAGTAACAAACATGGAAGGAATGGCAAACCCAAAACTCTGGCTCTCCAGCCCAAACCACTTGGCTTCCCTTCCCCTCCATGAGCTGCCTTCCCTGCCCTGTAGGTGACCAGTGATTTATTTACAGAGACATAATCATTCTTGCAACAACATTGCATCAACCATTTGTCAGTTAAAACAAAAAAATAAGCGCTTCCTAATTAGCTGTCCAACTTCACACGGCAGCTACAGCTTTGGCCCACAGTGAGACATCATCCTGCAGTGACAAGTGTGCCCTTACCAAGTAAAGTCCTGATAAGATGACCATAATCTCAGAGTATCAGCAGCTCCTCATTGCAGCCTTTCTTCTGTGTTCCCACCAAAATATTTTCCAAGTTTCTGATACATGCCTTTGCAGATACATCATTTATTGTTTAATGTTAATGTTGTTTAATGCTCGAAGGATGTGTGAACATGGGAGCACATAAAACTTTATGAAGATTTCTCTAAAAATATCATATTATTCATTCAGTGCAGAAAACTAAGATTTATGGAAAAGCAAATAAAAAAATAACGTCTGAATCACTGCCTCAATTTTTCCACTACTCTTTTTGGACATGCCCAGTGTCTGCAGAGACCCCAAGGTTTTGCTGAAGCCTCACCTCCTCCTGTCCCTGCAGCCCACCTGCATCTTTCTTCTGATTAGCAAAGAAGGGCTGCATGTGAGAAAAATCCCTTATATAACTGCTAGTTTCCTTCTTCAAGTAGAACACGTTGATAGACAAAGCTCTGTTTGGTGCCTCCTTCTAGGCCATCAGCTCATCTGGCAGAGTATAATTTGTTTGTCCTTTATCCACAAATAACAGACCTATACAGCTAAACACAAGTTTTCCCAACCTGCACTGGGTGCACCAAATCAAAACAAGGATTCTGTCTTGTATACATGAAAACATGTGTCACATGCGGGTGGATGGAGATGAATTCAGTCACGTACCAACCCATCACATTGCTGGTGGAGGGAAAGTCAACAAGTTTCACAGGCATGCTGATTTTGTTAGAGCTTTTAATAACGGAAGAGTCATCGGCAAAACACAACAGCAGCCAAACCTGATTCCTTTAAGCACAAGCTCTGACAAAACTGGGAACAACTGATGCAAAGCTTTGCTTTATTTCCTAGAGAGAATGAAAACAAAACGCTGAAGCCTCTATACAGAGGGGAGCAAAATAGTTACTGGGTGCCTCTCCCTCAGGCACAAAGCGTGTGAGACCAAAGACTGGGACTTGAACTATTTGCCCCCTGCTTACACGATACAAGGCACTGCTATGTAAGATGGTAATCACCTCCCAGTGAAATCGCTGTCTATGGCCTTCTGTGAATGTATTTACATTATTAGCGTTCCTTTTCTCCAGAAAAGAACCTGAGAGTTATTAAAGCTACACCTTGTCCTTGAATGTTTCTTTCTTCTGTAAACTGTAGGGTTTATTTTGTGGTTTATCTATCATCCCTGCTTTCTTAGTAATACCAATATTACTCAATACCAATCTCAATACCATCTGTGAATTCAATCTCTGTGTAAGTTTTCTTCTGGTATGATTTTAGGTCACTTACAGAGAAACGAGTACCAGGATCAGCGCTAATCCCCAGTGAACTCTACCTTATTATTCTGCCACTCAGATGTTTTGGCTTCTGATTGTTCAGCCAGTTTTGCATTAAAAACATGTATTTTTTTTTATGTTTTGTTGGTTGGGTTTTTTTCTTTTGTTTTCTTTAAAGACATGGTTTAACTTCAATTCCCTTGGCAAGACCCCTCCAGATTTTGCAGAAACCTAGCTATGTTTAGTCTTTTTTCTACTGAAATTACAAATGTATCAAATAAAGCAATGAAATCTGTCTGGCTTCCCTTACAACTATGTGGCCTGTAGCATGTCTAGTTATATTCATATATGACTGCTTACACAACAATTATTTTAGTACTTACTGTATAGGAAGTAAATATATTGTATAATTCTATATATACTATACTTCTACACATACTGCATGGACAGTGGGATATACAATATGTCCACAGCACAATGTTTTACTTCTGATGCACTATAATGACACCCCTGCACATCTCAAGATACATATTTGAGGGTTTATATTATTAGAGCAGGACCTTTAATTCCTATTTCTCATCTCTTTCCATGCAAGATGAAAAGAGAGTTATCTCAATATTTATGTTTGTTTCCTTAATATGAAAGTTCAAAAATGAGGGATAACATCAAAAATATCAATAATTTCCAGACAGCATCAAGCATTAATTTAAGAAGCATCCCAGTACTTCTAAATAGCACATAATGAGGTGCAATACTGCACGTAGTGAGGTCCGCATACATCCTTCCCCTCTGGAGCACTCGTTACTCAGGTGTATTTTCCACCATGAAGCAGGGAGAACAGAAAACACTTAAATGTCCACATCAACTTATCTCTTTCTTGCTGCTCATACAGCCCTTGCGCCTTGTCCAATGTTATCAAGACACAGTGGTACAGAAACGGCTCCACTCTAACCATCTGATGACCCCCATTAACCCCAGTATTCAAGGCCTTATAGCGTGCACATCTTTCTGCTCCTATATGGCCAGAGCACTCAGGCAGCTGTACTTATGTTTTTCAAGCTATTTATCAGAGATAAAGGTGCTGACTTTACTTTGTTCTTGCACATTACAGCTAAAGCGCAATAAATGTTACAAAATGACTGGAAAAATACCTAATGTAACCCTGTTTTCAAGGAAATGATGTTGTCAAAAGGCACGAGAGAAAAGTTTTCGGAAATATTTTGACTGATTCGCTCTTCTACTTTCATGTCTGCCACTCATACCTCCACGAGACTTGTCAGACTCATTTTTCCAAGTGGAAGATGTGAGTTTTCTTCCAGTTTTGCTCTAAGGCAAAAAAAAAAAAAAAAAAAAAAAAAAAAAAAAAAAAAAAGGAAGAAGGCGGCATCCAAAGGAGTGTTTTGTGATCTCTCCATACTCTAAACATTTTTCCCCTCTGCACTTGGATAGCGTGATTAAGAATACTTCATTTAGAGTTTGAGTCTTTAATCACGGTTATCCTAATAAAATCCCCTCTGGTTTGATGGATTTCATGTTAGTTCTCTTGGAGTGAACCCCAAACTGATTACTTAACAGAGAGCATTATCTAATTAATTATTTAGAAAAACAACTACCAAATTACACACAGAGATTGAGTAGCATATGGTGACTCAGTTGTATCATCCTAAATCCCAGGTGGGAAACTACACTCTTCTTCTGAATATTAATCAAATTCTATCTGTATAATTGCAGAAAGTGAACTTTTTTCCTTCTGAATAATTCATAATTTCTTCAACAGTAACAGAAGCATACACCCATCCCAGTTTTGACAGCACGTGTTACATGACCACAAAAATCTTCGTTTACCGTGTTTCTGAGCAGTTGCTCAGCATTTCTATACATTCTCCTTTTCACGCCACTCACTCCCATCATCACCCATACAACTCAACTCCCATCACTTCTCTCCTGTGAGACTTCACTGAGTGCACTACTGATGCGTAAGTCTTCCTGATACCTTCCCAATGAGGGAAGCCCAGTTCCTTATTTCATCCACTCCGAGTTCACATGTGCTGTGACCTTAAGGAGACAGACTGAGATTCTGATATTCTTTAGCTCTTATGACTGATCCCAAGTCTATTTAGAAGAAGTCTTTTAAATCCACATGGTGCCCACAGCTCAGCTGTTCTCAAACCCTTCAACACCACTGTATAGACCACACTGCCACCTCGTACAACTATTCTCATCTATCAGGATGGCCTCCAGACATCCATTCCAACCTCTATTGACTACTGAACTCTGATAATTATATCGGGTATATATAAAACATATATATATAAATTTCTATTTTTATTATATTTTTATATGTATGTAAATAAGATGCCTCCACAAGCCAACACCCCATAGGCACTTCCCCCTGAGCCAGGCAGGGATATGCATCTGCAACCTCATGGCCGGCCAGTCTGTGTGCTGCTGTCCAGCGCCAAGGTGTCACTGACTATGGAAGTCCTCATATGTGGCAGCCTCTGGTGGCCCCTATTGAGCAGGGGGTTGGGCCAGGTGGACCCAGAGGTCTCTTCCTACCTCAGTCATACTGAGATTTGGTGATTATATGATATAGTTGGCTTCAATCTCCATAGTACTAGTAGAAGTATGGCTGATTTATGGCTGATTTCTCACCAGTGCAGCAGGGCAAGATGAGAAGAGCAGCAAAACTGAATCCGGGTTGTATCCTCTACTGTTTTTGAGTTACATGCTCCTGAATAGAACAACGATTTATGCAAGCATTTAAGAATCATGATTGGTTTGGAACTGGAGACAAACAGTCCTACAACGAGAAGGGTGCTTAAACAAATGGTGCTTCTCCCTGAAGATCATCAGCTTTCTCAGTGCCCTAGCAACAACTGATAGTGTACAGTATGGGATCTTCACTCCAGGATCTCAAAGTACAGGTTTCACTGACTGGCTACGCCTACCAGGACACCAGCCATCACAGACTAAATGCTGCAGGAGAAGCAAGCAAATCTGCAGGGCGAATTTCACCTATTCCTTGCTTTAAACCATATATTGTGTGCACATGAGCCTGTTATTTGCCAGTTCTCTCCTTCCACAGTTAATCATTACTCTTCACATGCTCTGTGCACTTTTTTCACCTCGTCTTTCTCTTTCCTTACTTCAGAGGTTTCTGAATGCTCTTGTAATAAGTAGGTACAGTAGTAGTGTAGTATCCTATATCAAGCTCAGAGCAAGAGTGATACATTTACAAAAATACCCTAAACATTGTAGAACAAAAGCATTAAGTGAAAGTTCTAGAATGCCGCAAGTTAGTTTGAATTTGTAGTACAGAGAAGGATCATCTCAATCTAAGTGTACACACACGTATATGTGTTGAGCCCTTCACCCTAAAAATCTCTCCAAGCAGCAATGACAAAGTTGAGGCTCAGTACCCGATTTTGCACTCCCAATCTGCCACTTCTCCCAGCTTTCATTGCAGCAGTTACTCTTCCTGCAGGGTGGCTGGCACTTCTGTAGGCAGGATACAGACATCCTCCAGCAGAGGCAGCTGCAAAGGTTGGGGCTCAAACTCTACCACCCAAATGGCCTTATAAACTTGACACAGGCACTAAGAGCTCAGTTCAGCTTTCTAATATTTGAATAACTTCCCTGGAGAAACTTAGGTATCTACAAGCATGCAGGCTGCCACATGCTATGGAAAGAGACTTCCTTCTGCTTGCACAGACCTGACCCAGCCTGGGTTCTTCAGACACCCACCACCTTTGACAGATCTAGGCCTAAGGCAAGAGTGACAAATTGTTGTCTCTTGTGTTGCAACTAGAAAGAGACAAATAAGTCAATAAGTGGGTTTAACAACATAAACACCATGTTACTCTTGCACATGCAGTGGAATTCACATCTTGCTTCTTGTTTTCTTCCGATGCACAATTCCATCAGCTTCATCATCATGCACAGAGCAATTCTGTAACTATGGTAAGCAATTTATCTCTCGTTTTATTAATAGTCATTCCAAACAAGTAAAAAAATTGAATCCACAAATTTAGACTTATGCCTTTGGCAAAGACAGACTGTTTGGTAGATTAGCAGATATAACTGCCCTACCCGGAAAACCTTACTATCTGAGGCTTGTGTTATGTCCTCACAGATGTTCGCAAATAAATTTAGTCTCTGATTATTTTCAGATTAATAGCATCCTGTTCTACTAGAGCATTGCCAGATCATCATTTTATTGCCAGTCTTACAAGGTTTTGTGTTGTGGGTTGTTTTTTTCTCCACTAAAGCCCCAGCTCTAAAACACACGTGATTAGCAGAAAAACTCAACTTTCTTTCCTAAAGTCTTGAGCAATTCTTGTTGTAAGCCTGACTCACGTTACTCTAGGGGCTCAAAGAACAGGAGTTAATCTTCACATTTTCTTAATCACTCTCAAGACTTTTAAGGGTCTGACTCATGATTTTAATGCCTATAGTTGGCACTACTGCATATACATTACATGTGTCATATCATCCATCTGCCAGTAAGCAAAATCCTTACGAAATGTCCAATTAGATACTACTCAAGTGTTTCTATTAGACAACTTTATATTTTTTAGAAAAATGCACAAACGCAATGCCAAAGAAGTTACATCATTGCACTAGTCACAGCAACAGAAAATCAATTCCTCCTTATTCTGACTAAAAACAATTAGTAAGATCTACTTCCTACACAGCCATGCAAGTGAAACCTAAAGTCAACCAAACTACTTTAGACTTCTCAAGTCAGCAGCCTACAAGACAGAAGGCTGTGAGCAGTGAAAACTCAATAGATATCAGCTATGCTTCCATTCTCTGTACCCCCATCATTAAAAGACAGGAATAAGGTGCAATTTGTGAAGGTTCCATTTGAGGAGTCTCCCACACCACATGTACAGATCTGTAAACCAAGCCCTACCCACCAGCAGAACACCACAAGCACCTTCTCTCTGGATGAAGATGTTGGCAAGTGCTATTTGTTACCTTGGCTATTCCCTTGAGACTGACACCCTTAAGAGGTCAGCCACATGACAGCAAATTTGTCATACACTGTATTTCTAAGAAACTCTTGTAAAAAGAAGGGCAGAACGTCTTTGCTCCTGACATGGGATGGTAACATTTCATATGTTTAAAACTAATGACAAAAATTTGATGTTTTGATTACTCATGCTGACATTTAATCGATTTTACACTCTAGAGAAAGGCCCTAATTTACAGTACTTGTCATCAAGTGACCAAGACAAATTGGAGAACCATATTTAAAGTAGAAAACAGAAATGCATACAGAAATAAGTCTGAAAGTAGTTCTATTTATCTTAAAACTTGACTTTATTTTCGAACCATACAATTTAACTCTTCAGTTTTGGCTTTACTTTTGAACCTACTAAAAAAGTCCTATTATATTTAAGACAGATTTGATGATCACCATTACCTCAAAACAAATCGGAAACACTTAGTCTGTCAGAACCATTCTCCTCCTCTCCATGAATCTCATAGGCACGTTTTTGTTATTTTCTAGACTACTAGGAAAACCTAAGAAAGGAAAGAAAAAAGGGAGTAAAGACAAAAAGCACTTGGGAGATATCTTTATTTCAAGGAGTTTAGAGATTAATAAGTTAAAATACTAGATCTGTAAATTAATAGATTACAATTAAAGACTGGAAAAACATTCACAGAGATTAGAGGCATGAGAAATACACTACTGCTTTGACTGAAGCGTCTGCTGCTCATTTTGCTAGAAACTGAACACATTTATCTCTACACTTTTTGCTATACAGATGTTAAATACACTCTGGCATCACACCGAAATATCCACAGGAACATACTGTATGATTCAACACTTTAATACCTGGATTATTTTCCCCTGAAGTAGGTCCAGTATCCTGGATCAGTGAGAGAAAGGTATTCTCAATCAAAACCTTCAGTCATTTCTATCAGAAAAAAAGTGGCAGAGAACTCACCCCACTCCTTGGACGATACTGTTAAAGGTCTCTATTAGTGCCAGGATTTATCAATTTGCATCTGAAAAATTTCTTTTAACATTGTTAGCCACTTTGTGTGATGTGATCAACCAACTGACATATCAAGGAACAAGATGCACTTCTTTTCAAAAAAAAAGAACAAAACACAGATTTCTTCTGATTTTTTCCTTTCATCTTAGGATACATGTTTATATTTCACTGATTTTACTCAGTTTGCAATAATCTTGAGCCTCAATGCAAAAAAAGTCAGCTGTTATATGAAATAGAAAGGCAAAATACATAATGCATGCAATAGAGAGGACGCATTGAGTTAGATCTTAGTAAGCATCCACATCTGCCACTTAAGTCATTGCTAATAACATTTTCCCAAGGCAAAATATTCTCCGAACTTTTTAAAGCAAAAATCACCAAAACTGAGGTAGGAACTGCATTCTAGTGTTTCTATACCATATTTCTCCGGGTGTATATGTATAGTATCTGTATTCATTAATTTCTTACCGAAAAATGATGCAGCGACAGAACAAGTTGACAATCCCTCCTAATACACTGTCTCATAAACAAGTGGGAAAAAAATGACAATGGAAACGCATCCAGATTATACTGATTATGGTCATAAACATCAAGAAAGCAACATACTATCAAGAACCATTGTTCCAAAGAAACTCATTACACTGCGATGTATTAGCACAGAAGTAACTTGGCTTGACAATGCTATTAAATGCTATCAACTCATATCACAAAGGAGATGCTACAGTACACAGGAACAAAGCACAAAAATACACTTCTTGATGCTTTTGGGCTAAGTATGCTCACAATGTGATTATCTGGCACTTTCTTCTTGAAATTAATAAGTAGAATTTATGCATCAAGGGCAAGCCTGCTTTTCTGCTCAGCTAATGGGCCAAGGAGTAGGAAGTGATCAAACACAGCTGGCCAGAGGTTAAGACTTGGGGCTGCCCAAGCTTTGTGCAGCTAACTACCACAATAAAGGTTTGATTTGAGGCTAAGGTAATGATACATACACATTGCTGCTTTTCTCCTTGGAAAGCTTGCATTTCCACTCCTTTACAAATGCTTTCGGGAGACACTCTTACGACTCCAGAGGAGCAATGAACAGTTTTCAGGAAATCAAGGATTTTTCATATTTGTATGTACTTTAACTCCAATAACCAACTCCTCAGTGTATTTACCAAACACCTTGATAACAGTTACGATGCAAACACAAAAAGCAGTAACAGCTTTTTATTTCCTATCGGCCTTTTATTTCCTCTCGTGACTGCAGACACTTCTCAACGTAACACAGAGCAACATGATCCCACGCTGGTGCCTGACAAATTCACACTGAACATTGCAGACACAGCAGCTGACTCCACACATGCTGCTAGCTCACACCAAATGCTAACTGAAACCCCAACATCTGCATGAGCTTTCTTTCAGAGTGGGGCATAAAGCATACTTTAAAACCAAAACACTTGTGACCAAGCGCTATTATCTCAGTAGAAGGTGGCACTATAGAAGCAGGAGCTTTGGAACAGAGCTAGTTGTTCAGTGGAGTTTGAAAAACATAGCAATGCAGTACCAAAAAGAAAGGCAATGCAGCAGCTCTAGTTGGCACACATGAAAGAACAGCACCACCTGGGTTTTTGGAAGTGTAATAGGTGCAAGTAAAATAAAAAACTAGAAATCAAGCTGAAGAACATCAGGGTTACATTTTGTTAAGCTTCTTCGGCCATCTGAAAAAACTTCACTCACAGTGTTTCATACTTTTATAGCCCAGTGTCAAGTCACTCAAGCACTTCAATGCTGATAAAAACCAAAGCAAGCAGGCTGCAGTTTTCCCTTGCCTTCCCACAGAAATGGTCAGATAGCTGTCTTCAAAACCCCACACCATAGTTACTGTTGACACAGCCTACTCTTGAACGTTAAGTGCGAGAACTTGCCTTCAGAGATTTACCAGCTTAAGTATGCTATCACACTAGTATAATTTCCTTAAATGCACACACAAAATGCCCCATTTGGAACCAAGGCACGTGAGTTACAGCCGTGCCAGTTTAAGTTGTTACTGTTCTTCAAGCTGCTTCCTCAGCTCAGCCCCTCCTCTGCAGAAGCCTGCTGGCAAGCATGGTCACGTAACAGTTGCAAGCCTGCTTCAATCAGGTTTTCATATTTCTTCAGCTAACCTAAGCCATGCTGACTGAATCGGGTTAGAAATCATTGATATGAGCAGCTCTACAAGCAGCAACCCATGAGTGACAAAGAGCTAAGTGCAGAAACCTCTCTCATTTGTTCAGATGGCTACGAATCCCATAAAAAAATCTGACCAAGCAAGGGCATTTGAAGAGTTATAGAAAAAAACAGAAGTATGGTTACACTATTAAGCTTCCCTTAGCCACCTAATACTCTGGATACTTCAGTGTGAATTTTAGGGCTAACCTGCTAAGTTTCTATATAATTTATGACTACCAAGAACTACGCTCATC
This sequence comes from Numida meleagris, assembly GCF_002078875.1. Taxonomy (NCBI): domain Eukaryota; kingdom Metazoa; phylum Chordata; class Aves; order Galliformes; family Numididae; genus Numida; species Numida meleagris. The sequence continues at coordinate 121,676,807 of NC_034409.1, forward strand.
CCCAATGTGGTTCACATTTTCGCAAATCTCTTGCCTTGTCTCCAGTTAAAAATATAACTGAAAAACAAAAAACAAAAATCAAGCAAAAAAAACAGAAACACCACACCCACAGGTATGAAAACAAATCAGTTAAAGAAAAAAGTAACAGTAGGGAAGAGGGATGTCAAAGATGCACACTGATGTAACCGAATATAAACCAGCTTTTATAAATTCAGAGAGACCATCCTGGGAGGTCATGTCAACTGGAAGTGTCAAGAAGTACAAAAAGGTGATACTTTTGAGAAAAGCTTTTTGGTTGTCATAAGCAAGACAGTCTGTAATATATCCAGGAACAGTTTCAAGTGAATTTCACCATCGAGTTTGTTCACATCAAGACTATGCTAACTGGGCCTTCAGAATTTTCCACCTGTCTTTTGAGAATCATCATGACCCATCAGTGAGTCAATAGTGACACTTAATAACTACTGCGAACAGAAGCTCTCCTTGAAACAGTTATACAGGCAGACAATTACATTTCAGTTCTTCGTAACTTGTCTGGTACTCAGATAAAAACAGTAGAACAAGAATAAATTTCTCATATTATACACAATAACATTCCTACAGCATAACTGATTAAGGATGGAGTTGCGGGCTGCATTCCAAGACAAATGTCTCATTAGACTGTCACTGGTATTTTGCTGGATCATCTTTATAAAAGACTACGGTCTCAGCCTAGAATGAAACACATTTGCAGAGTGGATTTTGAGGTACTCTGAATCTGCTAGATTCAAAACTTCTGTAATTTGAGAAAGACTAAAGCCACAGATTTTTGCTATTACAGAAAGACAACAGAGTACCATTGAACACTAATCTTTAGAAAGAAGGACCAAATTTGCTTGCATCCATGCAAAACACAAACACTTGTTTAGCAACCATTACATTCAACAGAATCTTTACATAAGCTTTTCTAAAGAGCAGAGCCTAAATTGCTAAAACTGAAGTAATCCCTAACTTCTCAGCTCAAAAGCTTAACAAACCAGCTCAGTACTGAAAAGAAAGAGAATTTGAGTGTCAAAAGTAGATTTCAGGTTTGCTTTGCCCTCTTAGACTAAGTTTTCCATTTACATTTGAAAAATAATTCCTCCTAAGTACAAGCTTCTCCTGATCTATGACAAATATTTTCTCTTTTACACTTACAAGTATTCTAATGGAAGTTTTGTAAACTAGGAAGGATTACAAAGTGAAGAGGGCACTAGTCTATGAGTTTGGAGTCCAATTTTCTGCCCATTGTTTGTCTTGACAAAGAAGAGAACTCTGAAGCACAGAGTTCTATGCTGTGGACAAGGTTTTAATGATATTCAAGACAAGAATATTTCAGTTACATTCTACTGAATATACTGTCAATGCTACAAAATCAGTTCTGATTGAATGTCTATTTCCAGAGGGAATGTGTAAAAGAATGTTTCCTTACCCAGTTTTAAAGACTGTATAAGAAAACAATGTTACAGAAAGAGGTTTCTTCCCTATGTTGTCAATATTCCCATGTAATGCTATGCATACTTAAACTCAAAAATATTAATCAAGCACAAGACATTTTAAGACAGTCAAAACCACACATTTAAGAAGCGGCCATTGTGTTCTTTATTAAGAAAAGTAGTATTTGCCAGTTAAACTGCCATCACTTTATTGACTTTTCCACTTACTAGTAGAAAATCTGTTCTTTTCTAATGGCTCTGGAAATCATTTATTGCCAGGTAAAAGTTGCATCACTGGCAAGGCATGCTCTCCTTGGAACTCTGATAGCCTTACCACAGAAAGAGCTAGCGACATCTTTGCAAAATGCAAAGTAAGCAACACATCTTTCATTTAAGCAAAGTCATTCTTGAGGCAGATGTCATACTAGCCAAACAGCAAGAAAATCCTTTAACTTAAGCAATCTTTTTTTAAGTTTCACAAAACGAAGTGCAATTTGCAAGGAAAAATTCATAAGATACCAGTTACGAATTCTCTTCATGTAACTGTGCAGTCAAGTCCTATTACTCAGGCTGGAAAGGGTCAAGCTAAAACAAAATAGCAATGTCCTGTTGCTAATGCATCTGCTTTCGCCTCCCTTTTTAATAGTTCTATGCAGTTCTATGCATTAGCAGACAGAGTGAGGCATCTTCGTTCATCTGAAGTAGAGTTCGATTCAATTCCCTAAGCAATTCACAATGCAGTCTATGCACATTCTCTGAGAAGTTCCTCATTCCTGCTAAGTAGTCCAGCCATCACAGAAGATATTCCCCTATTTCAGCTCCTGCAGTTGTTTCAATTCTTTCATCTTCATCTTGTAGCCATGTGGCAGAACAGCATTGTCACTGGCTACATGTAGTAGGATTCAATCTTTATTAATAGCTTCAGTAGATTGCCCGGGGATTTTTAGTACTGTAGTATGCTTCACATGCAGCTACGTAAGCAGATTCTGGGAAGAAATCATCATGGTATTCGGCTAAAAACCTAAGTGAAAGAGCATACACACACAAAAAGAACAATGAAAAACAGAACACGAAACATTTAAAAGAAGTAGTTTTCAATTCAGTTTTTAAGCTCAGCAAAATTACAGCCTGTGACTAACAAATTATTACATTTTGAAGTCTCTCATGCAAAAAGTTTACCGTTTTTGTAAGTTCTGCACAGCAATAAACTTTTGAGAAAATCATTCTCAAATTCAAGTGCATGAAAAACTTTACTAAAGCTCCACAATAGAAATCCACAAGTTGCACTCTTCTCTAAGCATAGCTTCAAAGAACTATGAGGGAAAACAAGTGAAAAGATGCTTTTCCAACTGTCAGTCACATGCTCAGCTTAGAATTTTCACTTATGCAAAAACTCAGGCCTTTCAGTATCACCATGTCATTATCTTATGCAACCAGCCAGGAACCATTACATCAAACCCTCCCCTTTAAGGCAAGCAGAACTGTGATTTGTTCTTTCACGTGCCTGTGCATTTAGGATCTCCACTCTTCTAGTGCATTTGATTTACATATGTCTTTCAACAACAAATACCTATCTCTTGCAAATCTGGTTCCCTAATTCCAAATTTCTCCAATCTGCTCTTCAAATATTATTCCCACAGGCAAGTACTCAATACTTTAACAGGTCTGCAAAGATACAACTCTTTCCTGACACAATACAGAAGATGAACACTATTGTCACTAACACTAGTAGGAAACAGATAAAACAGCACCCTGGTCTTCTCTTTGCATACAGAAAGGTCTGTTATGCAAATGGAGGTGCAAGGGCAAAACAGTTCTTAAACCCTGACGCACATGAACAAACTTTACTTTGAGAAAAACAGAAACATTCAAGAATATCTGGATATTAAACATCAACATCAACAGAAATGGCAAAAGTGTTACCTACATGATCTTCAAGTTAGTGTAGGAAGCAATGGAATCAACAGGGAACAACGTCACCTGCACAATCTGGTTTCTCTCGAGAACCACCAGCATTGGAAGCTGGAACTAAGAGCTTTGCATGACCAACTCTGAACATTAACACTCAAAAAAAGAACTGTAAGGTGAGTGCAATTAAAACCATAGTGTTTCTCCAACATAATTTGCTACTCTGCCTAAACTAGGCCTGTCCTTTGATCTTAAGAAAGCCGAAATATCAAAGAATACTAACACGATTGTCTTAAGAGTCTTATACAAGGCAAGGAAAATTTAAAATAATAAAATTAATTGCTGAGAGCTCACATGGAAAAGTTACAGCACAAAAACGGAGATAAATGATAGAGATCGATTCTACTCCCTCCCCAGTCCTTGTACCAAAACATGGTCATCAAACAATCACAAAACTAGAGGAATACCTGCTTATATCCTACTAGTTCTAGGAAAAGTAACGAGAGATACAAGTTTGTTAGGACAAGCCAATTATTTTATGTGTCACCACTTAAGGCAGCACTTCATCAGTATCTGTTTTTTCTTATTTCTTAAGAGTTTGGTACTTAACACTATAGAGGGACCTAGGCTGGTTTCTGGTATGAAACATTTCAAGGTTCAGACATGAAAGCGTATTGATTGTCCGGCAGTTCACTTTCAGAAGATGAAATGGGGGTTTACTTTTATTTTTAGACATTACCCAAGGACTTAATCAGCAAAGTCTTCATTACATGGCTAATAACAGCACCCGAAGAACCATCTAGTTTCTGGCAACATTCAGCTGGTGAAGTTATTGCCAAGAAGGGAGAAAGATGTCTCTTGTATTTAAAGCAAGGACCCAGCCGGCTCTGCCACAAACTGACACCACATAAGCTATCATAACAAACAAGTAAGAGCTATGGTGAAGATCCACACAGTCCTCATTCACAAAATCCTACGTTTGTCCAATACTTCAGCATCTTTTTGTTTATTAGTATTCATGCTATACTAAGTTTCTCACTGGTTCCAACAGCAGCTCTGAACTTTACTAAATACCACAAAGCAAAACAATTACGCTATCTAGTTTTGAGAGTTCATTTTAAAAAAAATATATGGAAGCCAAACCAAAAAAGCTGCATTTAATATTACAGCATTGTTACAGCTGCATTATATTGAATTATCCTTCACAGAAATAAAGACATTTAAATAGATGAAATAAAAACAGCAGTGAAATATTTTTCCCCTGAACGAACAAGATGCAGTCAATTAATGCAGCAAAGTGAGTGTTGAATCCAAAACAGTTAAATGCCGGAAAGAGAGAAGGTCAGAAAGATGTATTTATTCTCCCCTCAAACTGAATGAAAGCAAAAGACGACCAGAACAAGCCTAGATTAGAACCACTAATACTTGTTTAACACACTGAACCATATTACTCAGTGATTTATTAGCCCAAGTCATTGGAAGAAGTCACCACCTACTTTACTAGGCATACGAGGCCATAAATTGCTGTAATACCTTATAAAAAGATTCTTTCATAAGATGCAAAGACATTCCTTAGAAAAAGATCCATAGAAAACAAGAACAATTCACACAGTCAGATCCTCCTGATCTTCACAGAAGCATGCTGTTTATTTGCATGACATACACGCTTACTCCAGGAAATCCACTACCAAAGGGTACTGAAATTAGAGCAATTTCAAGTTCATAAAAGACTTGAATAATCATTGTTATGATCTGATTGTAGTTAGCTACAAACCACTTCCCAGGTGATGGGTGGTTGGAATGGAAGTGAGTGTGATAAGGTGTAAAACAAAGCCTTGCATCTCACTTTTAACATAACTCAGATTGCAGAAGATGAAGATGATCCACAATAGAACTCAATTATCAATTTGTCATTAATACACGTTAAACAGTGACTGAAAACCACGAGAGGCAATTGAATGTTTAGAGTCACTGCGTAACATTCTCTAAAACACAATCTCAAAGCATTGGAAGTGTAGGAGTTAGTATGTTCTAAAAGAGCAACAATAAAAGAAAGGAACCTGTAGAAGAGATTGGTGTGTTACCAAGAATTTTGAGTGTGGGTAATGGGAAACAAGTTGACTTTCTCTTAAAAGCTTCCTGACTTTTCCTTAAGTTTACTGGTCGTAAGTGGCACTTTGGTGCAAGTCAAAATGACAGCTGGTAATGGCAAGAAATTTTAGCTGAGATGTTTGTAGCATACCTGCAACTCCAAAAAGGGAAAAGAAAAATAAAGAGCAGATACAAGTTACTTTCTGTAGTGATGTGGTAGGAAACAGATGAAAGGACACAAGGTCAGCTTTTGTCCCTTCACTACCTGTATAAAAATAGCAGCAGCCCTTCTACACCTGCTTTCTATCCACACTACACCACAGTGCCAGAAAAAGGCACAGAAATATTGGGAGTCTCAAAACTCTTAGCTATTAGGTATTTTACTAATGCTTTGCTCATGGAAAAGCTGAAATAGCACAAAGATCAATTACATTGAACCTGCACGTTGCGAGCCAAGATTCAGACACAGAGGGCACAGTACTAACTTAACACAGTCAAAATGTTCTGCTACAGATCAGAAAACACAGCTCTTTAGCTTTTCAGACAATGTTTCAATACTTTTCCCTTACAAATCTGGGGGAAAAAATAATCACCTGCCGCTTTTCTGCTTTTACATTTTCATACTTTTTACAGAGCTTAAATCTGAACAGTGAAATTGCTTTCTAGTGGAAGTTTTGAGACACATCATGTACGCATGCTTCCTGATATAACACTGCACACTATTTTGCTGAGCATCCACAAAAACACCACTTACAGTTTACCCTCATGTTCACAACAAGGATGTGATGACATAACACTGCTATTTCCCTCTCTACCACAGACTCCTAGAAAAGCAACACTTTGGAAAGGACTAGAAGAAGATGGAAATCAGAAAATAGATGCAAGAGCAACCTAGCTTGAAGAATTCTTATGTTCTGCACTTCAAATGAGGCAGTCCATTAGCAAGTTTACCTCAGGTGACTCCAAAGCAATAGCCTCACAAACATACTACCATCTGGCTGTGAGTTATGCAGGCAGATCTACCAAGAAGAGGATAGAAGAACTATCATCACCCACATTAAAAGGCCACTTGGCATATACGTCAGGAACATTTATCAGCAAGGTCACTGAATTAGTATGAGCTCTAAGAGCATCATCTGGTACCAAAAATATTCCCGTCCTGGCAGCCTCAACACAACTTACTACTTTAACAATTTCTGCATGAAGAAAACAAGTCTTCTGGATGTCAGCTATCATCACATGAACAAGCTAAGGGACTGCCTGAGAAGTGTGAACATTCCACGTAAAGGAAATCCTTAATTTTACTTTACATTAAATATAAATAATATAGACTTAATATAAATTTAATTTAATTTTCAGCAATAGCGGTACGATATACAGATATGTAACATACAAAACAGAGAAGAAAGGAAATATTTCCAGGAAGGTAACATCTTGCACTCTTTAGCTACAGCTCTGAGTTCTAGAAGGTAAGCAGAAGCCCCAGAAAGATCAGTAGCCTCTGCTAAACACTGTTTGAAGACATCTGTAATGATCTATCTGAAAAAATTTCCTGAAAGAAGATGATGATTCATGGGGCTAGGACCCATCTCTTCAAAATAAATGTCTTCTCCAGATTAAAAAGCTGTCTCCTCTCCGTGACCACTACTGAAAGGCAGCATTTTAAGCCTAAAAGGCTTAGTTTCATATAAGTATTTATGTCAACACCTGCCTCCCTACCCCCAGCAGCTGGGGATCTAGCAGCTGGGTCTCCATCTAGAAGGGTGCTCAGGCAAGCTTTGGATGCTTGTTCTGATATCCAGTGTCCCAAGAAACCAGCAGGTTTGTTCTGTTGAGTAGACCATCATCATTCACCCATATACAGAAACCAAGACCATCCTCCTTGAGTTTCAAAAGGGAAGCACAAAACTCTGAATATGCCGAGCTGCCAACACAATACAATCCAGGAAATCAGAGTAAAAATTAGAAGTAGTAACTCCTGGTATATCTCCTGGGAAAACAGTTCTACAAGACTCAATACACTTGTCCTTGGTTGGTCTTGAGGATGAAGACTCACTTTTAGCAAGTCCATTACAGATCCCTGAATCAATTCCTAGAGCTGCCTTCTGAGAAAGCTACCATAAGACAAAATATTTTGGACACACTCTACTGTAGATGCATGATCTAAACTTAAGCTATTCTGATTAGAGATATGCTCTTCAATGAAATACGTAAGCACCTGATGACCTGGTAAGCTCAAGGAAGAGCAGCAATCCACAAGACACAGTTTCAAGAAATATTTCCGACAAAGCAATCAAACCTTACTTGAGAACAGCAAGTATACTCAAGGAGATTCTTCAGACCAACCAGATGGAGCAGAACAAGAGACACCAGAAAATAACACTCTATAGTACAAGGCACTTATTGACTAAAAAGCCTTTAACGAAAAGGTGCTGAAAGTCCGAGAGGAACCACAATGGCAGTTAGCTTTCTAGCCACCCAATGAATATACCAAAACTGCAATGCAAAGGTGAGTACTGGACTGAAATGATATGGCACATACATTCACTGTGCAGAGTTCCTTCACTGCAGTGTTTCAAAACTTAAGAGCTACAAACAAATAAAGGAACATTTTTTTAAATGACTGTTGTCTTTGAAACCCCTACCTGGCCACTGACACGCCGAACTTTGATTCTATCATATTTAAGATGCAATTCATTTAAGCTTTCTAATATGTCATAATTGCTATAATCCATGAGTAGTTTTTAATCAAGTTACCGATTAATCCAAGAATTGACAAGCAAACAGAAAAGTGCTAATTAACAGGAGAAAAAATAGCAGATTCATGTACTTGGACCTCTCAAAAAGGATCATTTTCAATCTGTTGTCACCTTGCAACATCAAGTCATAACGAGATGAAACTCAGTCACAAGCAGCTTTACATAAAGATGTTTTCTGTTTCGCTCACCATGCGCAGTACTCCATTTTTTCTTTCTCAGCCACAAATAACCTTTCATTAATTGCACATTAGCACAGACTAGTGGCCATAACTTACCACTGCAATGAAGTATACTATGCTCAAGAAACACTGAGATACCAAGAACAGAGGTCTATTTTTTAAGGTTACTTCAAACAGCTCATATTCTTTCTAATAACTATTTTTGGCAATGCAGACCTCTGTAAGTTGGTCACTTTCTGATGTGGCTCCCTCCTCATAACATACTCAACAACACTGAAGGTACTTCTCCATCCATGGAGCGGATTCACACAGTAAGTAAAAGCAGGTTATAAAATATCAGAAATAAAAATGAAGAATCGACTTACAGGACATACTGAGTTTGAGATATCAGTGGGTTTCAACAAAACCAAAACATTTAACTATTAAGAATGTATTTTCCTGCAAACTGAAAAACTATGTGTTAACCTCAGCCTGACAAGTACATCAGAACTTTTAAAAGCATTTTGGGAATAGTTGTTCATTTATTCATTCTTTGTTTCAGGAAACTAGAAATACCTATAACCTGAACCACAAACTACACTGACAGAAATTACCTCAAAGAAGATAGGTCTTGCTATTCTAAAAATAATAAACAGGTTATAGTCTCCTAACTCCTAAGCACCTACCGCTGGTCAATAGTCCTGGGACAACAGTTTTCCAAGTCAAGGCTGTATTCAAATAAATGCAAACAGGGAAACAAACCGGCACATTCTCGCCTACTGTTTAAGCAGCATCTGGAGGCACGCTAGGCAACTCACAATAAAGAGAAGTCACATACAACACATCTTATTCACAAGCATTTAATTAAAAATATGACTGAAGTTATGGAATTAGTTAAAAGGCAACACTTGATCTCTAAAATTACTAACAGGTAGGGAGATTTGATCAGGTGCTCTTTGCTACTAACATTACTAGTCAGCAGGCAACAGTTATTGTGCTAGCTTCCACTGTTTGCTCCTGAAGACTAAATTCCAACTAAGAAATTTCTGAAACCAACTAGTAAGGAGGTTACTTTTTCAGACTCCTGCTCTTCTATGGGTATTATGAATTATTTCAGGACCATAAAGTTTGAAGTGAAGACTAAGGCTGTCATTTAATTTGAGAAACTAGTTTTCTTTACTTCTGCAAATTCTGCAATTGAGAAATCAATTTTTATGTTCTCCTTGAAGAGGTGTTCATTATGTACACTTACAGAATGCTGCACTACACACAAAGAGTACAGCCTCTATTTACTATGAAACTCAAAGATGAATTTCACATACTCCTTTAAAAAAATGCTGTCTGGAAAACTGAGATCAATCTCGACTAGCAGCAATTTGAGAAATGACTGAAAAATATTACTGATGTAGCATCTCAAAGTGAATTTAATGCATCTATCAAGTACTGAGTAAACTCAATAAAGCAAGCTTCCAGACAAAGTGGTATATTAAACAAGCCTCAGTTTCTAAGCCCGCATGAGATTAATAGTATAAATGTTAAATGAAACTGTAAATTTTAGCAATATAATCATAATTCAAAATGAAACCAGTAGCTATGCCAAAACTGAATCAGCTGTGTATCACATTAAAGTTTTAACAAAGTGAATAAACTGCTTCGCTTAGAGTACTCTGCCTAGAATTCAAAGAAGCTTCAGGAACAGTTGTATTAATGCTAACAGACAGCTTCAATCCCTTTTCTGCTATTAGAAAAATAAAGAAAGAGCACTTCAAGCTTGTCACTGCAGAGTAATTTTCTGTAAGAAATCAGGCAGTCTGAAGTAAAGTGGCTATCTAATGCACAGACTGTGTAAGACAGTTCTTATTTAAAAAAAATAAGTCAGAGCAGAACTGATGAAAATATTCTTTAATAAGCATCCATTCAGCCCTTCGTTCCCAGAAAGGAAAAAATGAAATTTGAGGAAAAAATTAGTACAAGGCACCATCTCAGCCTCAATTTTCTCCTCTTGTGATGAGAAGCAGATAACACAGAAGTATTTCTGATATAAAAATCAAGTCTGAGTTTCTAGAAAAGATACTAAACCACTTTCAAGAACGTATCAGAGAGAATGAGAAAAAAACATCCAAAAGATGTCCTAAAGCACCATAAAAACATGTTTAAAAAAAAATCAGTTGATTTCCACTGTATTCTATGTAGCATATGCGAATTTACAGTATCTTATCTATTAAGAAATTGAGTTTAAGAACAGTAGGTGTGATAGAACTATGTAAAATTAAACACTTCCTACAGCGGTAACTGTAATTTTGAGTCTCTCTCAGAAATGTTTTCAATTTGACAATTTCTGACAGAGTTACAGAAATCTTTCCAGTACAGAAGAACAGCATCAGCAAAACGCCCACAACAGCTTAGAAAGCGCTGTGAAATTATGCCCAGTCCTCAGATACTTTCATGGATCAGATCAGATAAGTAATATCCACACTATGTTCATTCAAGGGTGGGGGGATGGTGGTGTCATTTTGCTTTAACTGTAATCTGGTCTTAAGCACTGAATGCCCCAGAGCACTGGAGCATGGTTCTGTTTTCCACAAGGAATCCAGTTTGTGCATTCTGAAACCACTCTGCAATGCAACACAAAGCATGCTAAGCAGGAACTAATGGGAGATTTGCTTCAAAAGCACAGCTTTATCTACCTAAAAATGCTTATGTGGCAACATCCACTTTTTCTTTTCCCTATTTACAGATAGCTAGACATTTGCACAAGCGGATCAGATGGAAGAATACAATATATATGGACACTGCTACTAGGTATGTGGGAGCATGTTTCCTCCTTTATCCTACCCCATTCCACTTCAGCTTATCCATATAACAGGATAAGGACATTGAAGAAATTACTGTTAAGACCTGCTCTGACACAAAAGAATCAGAACGAGGAGAGGTCTGAAAAACTGATCTGATCAACAGCAAAGTGAGCATCCAAAGTAACATTAACTACAAGCAAACATACCTAGTACCTGGCTTCCAAAAATAAGCATTAATGCTGTCCTGTTTAACACAACAACATTGAGTACTAAAAAGAATTTGAAAAAATAGAAATGTAAAAAGGAATCAGTAAAACTTAAGAATGAAATTATTCAAGAGATAACTTCTGTATTGTAGAAACTTTGACATTTGAGATATCTGTTTTCGATAAGCACCTTCAATAAAAGCAATCTGAAGTTTTCCTAAGGACCATCAACTCTCCTTGATCAAATAGGAGGTCTGATATCCTAGAGCCGTATTACATTATTTTTCAGTAAAGTATTTGACCAGTGCTAAGTCAGAAGTCCTACATTTATTCCAAATGTTTACCATCTACAGCACTTCCTCACAAGTTTTCTCTGGATAATTTATTTTTGTGTGTGTGTTGATGCTGCACAATACGGTACCATCTCAGATATCTGGGCTACGCTACAGCGCGGAGATACTCATTAGAGTAATGACAAGTACACCACGGTGCAGACACAACCATGCTGTCTCTAGCTGCAGCGTTACTATGACTTTGGGTACCTCTACAAGCCACTGCACTGTGTAACAGAGAAACCTTTTTGCTCAAAAGCAGAGCTAGAACAGCCTTTTCTTAAAACAAATACCTACCATCGTTAATAAGTTCCTTCTCTCACACTAACTCATATACTGAAGCTCTCTATCACTGTTTCTTAAAACATTGTGTATGAAGTTTCCTTTAATAGAATATTTTTTACTTCTGTAATTCACTGTATCATGTTCTTGCAGCTACAGAAATAAACATCTCAAAAACCTCTTGACATTCTTGGAACACTTAAATCTATGCAACAATGCAGTCACTACTACTGTGGTAGACTATGTCACATTACCTTAGGAACATTTCGAAGTGTTTTACTAAAGCCTTGAGGTTTTTGTCAGGAAAGCACATCTTCCCCAGTATTTCTGGTAGCTTTACTGTAAATAAGAAAAATGATGTTTACACATTTCTAGTTACATTTATCCACAGTGTAGAAAAGAATCTAAGAATCTATTTTCACAGCAGCCTCCATTTCTCTTTGAAAGATGCTCAATTATCTTCCGAAACTTCTTTATAACAAACATGCTCAGAAAGCAGATGCTGCTTGGTTTAATGATGTTTGATAATATACTGGAAGCAACTCTTCTTTACCTTTTTTGTTTGTTAAACGAATGCTTTCAGAGGCAGCAAAAGAAAACTGAAGTAACAAACAACATTCTAAGAGTTTTAAACAGACTAAAATTTACATTTCCCCAAAAATAAAACTAGGATAAAGCAAACAAACAAACAAAAAAAATGACACGGACTGTCAACAAAAACAAAAGAAAAAGCAATGCTGATTCCACAGAAGTTTACCAAACATGCGTAGCAGATGTTGAGATCCATAAATGTATGACGGAGGTGGTGGTTGATCACTTGGTGGATAATTCTCTGGCATCAGTTTCCAGGACAAAACCTGAACAAAGAACATGAAAATGTTGGTTACGAGTTCATTATAGCATCATAATGAATTTAGTCCGTACAGAACTCCAAAACCTGAGACAAAATAAGTAATCTAATCGGAACAACATCTTTTCTCTGAGGTCCACTACACCTTTAAACATTGAATCTAGGACAATAAGAAAGATCTGTTACCTCATTCAATTCATTGTTTCTTCTGCCTTCAAAGCCGGTAAAAACTGCGCTCCCCTCCTTGCTAGGAGTCAGAGTTATAGGTGAAGATGATCCACTATGAACAGGGGTTTCTTCAAAAGAGAAACAAATTAATATATAAAACAACCTGTTTTATGAAACAGTACTGATAAAATATTTAAAGTGTTAAAACATCAGAATTCAGTAAACGCTGTCTCATTCAGTTCAGAGCCCACAAGACGTTAAAAAGGAACGGGACTTATTCTTGTTTAGAATAAGCATGACAACAGCAAAACCTACTTTTCTCCAGGTGCAAGAAGAGCTTTGGCATCGAAGTTGGGGTCTCAAGATGCCGCCGCTTAGGTTGTGGGGAAGCACTACTTTCTGACAGCCTGTCACAGTTAGAGGTATGCCGTGTAGAACGTCTCAGCGACTGCAGAATTTCAGGTTCAGCCTTCCGCCTTTTTGGTGTGGCTGGCTCCGCTGTCGCAGGCTGGCTGTCCGTTGACTGAGGCGTCGGTGGATTCAGTAGAGGAGGGCTTGGAGAAAGCTCCTCCTGATTTCTAGGAAACAAACGCAACTTGACAGAATTGAAGAGATCAGGTGGGCCTTCCTCGAAACAGCAAGTCCCACAAATCTTGTTAAATACTTATTTGAATTAGGCAGTCTGCTCTCAAGAATCAGCAAAGTAATGAGAACTCATTCTAAATAATAGTTTCCTGAAGCCTATTTATTTTAAAGGTTAACAAAGAAATTAAAATCACATCAAAATGTAATTTCATGAAGTCGCAGCATAAATCCAGTCAGTACAAGCCCTTTTTTTTGGAGTTAATCAGATAGAAATTCACAACTAGTATTCTGAATTCAGGCAAGTAATTCAGACAGCAGCTAAACAATTCGTCAAGAATACTATTTTTAAGCCAAAGCATATGAGAAGTCATGGCATTCTAAATGTGCAACCACTTTCTATTGCATTTTCCTCATGAAATAAGCAGTATTAGACTCTTCATAACCTATGTACCTGTTAGTATTTGTTGAGTTCTCTTTGATAGGAAGAAAGAATTTTGATGAAGTCACCTTCTTAAATTGAGCTTGCTCATAAGGATAGAGCAAAATCAGTGGAAGTGTAAAGTCAAAGGTTATTCTCAGCCCATCCACCATCTCCTTACACAGCTCAACACTACAGAGAAAAGAAGAAAGAGGAATTTCAAAGATACACATCAAAATTTTCTGTTGTTCACGATCCGTATCTAAGGGGAAATTCCTACATCTTAACTATGACATGCTGTTCCCATCCCTTCGTAATAAGCAATTAAAAGCATAACAAGTTTATTGTACTCAAATAAGAGTCATCTGTCAGAAGTAAGTATTTAATGGACTGAATCTCTGCCTAGAAGCCATATGCACAATTTGAACTAGAGCAGCTAAGACACAGTTAAGGCTGTGCTTAAGAGATGCCCAGTAAATCAAGAAAAACTGCTATATTTGGGTAGGAGCAGATCCGTTTCCAATGGCCTGCTCCTAGTAACCGAAGTACTACATTTGGAGGCTACAAGGAATTTTTGATTTAGACTTGTGTAAAATAGTCATGCTGTCAGGTGATGGACAGATACAGTGTTACGAGAAACATAAACTCCAGGGTCCAGGCTACTTCCAGCACCAATCATATCCGTGAAGGATGAAGGTAATCACTTCTCAGTTCTGAAGTGCACATATATGCATATGGCACAATCAAATAACGTTATCAGAGAATTTCTAATGTGGATCTCTTTACCTCCCATTACACCTGCTTAAACGACAAAGAAGAAACAATACACTGCTATCTGTAAGTTGGGTCAGGGCAGCACCATGTGCAGAAATTCCATCACATTTAAAGAGGTCAGTCATCTTCTGTGCAGTAAGGACTGTACAATAGCATTATCAGATCAAGTTCATCCTCTAAATGGCTCACTGAAATTCTGAAATCACGATTATTTCCCCCATTAAAACACCATCTTTACTGATTAAGATAAGACACACAAACATAAACCTTTAAAAATCATAGCGTAAACACAACCTTTCATTCATATTCCTCGTGTCTCATCCAACTTCTTGTTTGGGAGATTATTTTTATAAAGACTATAAGCATTCAGCTTTCCTGCACTTTGACTCTACAATTTAAGATTATGTCATTAAAACAAATAATCTGCACTTGGAGTGTTATTAGAAATGCTTGCACACAGTGTTTAACCTTAACAATATTTGGAATGTTCAGTTTCATTTCAACGGGAAAGTCTCACATAACAGATTCTCCCAGGGCTCAAAAAATTCTTAATGCAGACAACTGCAACACGTTATACCAAAACAGGCCATGGCATTTACCAAAAATTACATGACAAAAGCGGATATTGGTGCATTTGAATAACAACTTCTTAAGATCATATGCACTCCCTCACAGCTATCTAAAAAAATTGACAGTTTGACTATTGAATATTTTAAGTCCCATAAACAGACCACAATATCACCCCCATATAAACCTTAAGAGAGATTGTTCAGCCTTCAGACAGAGCATGAAATGCGAGTTAATTCTTCTTGTGACCGTCTACTAAAAGATTACTTACTTCTTCTCTGGTGGCACATAATGAAGATTCATATTAGCATGTGGAGTCATCTGATGGTGCCGAGACCTCTCATTGGCTGAAAATGCAGCATTAATAGCAAAATGTTTCACATATGACTCCAGGATGGTTATAATGTTTGTCTGGCAAGGAAGCTTCACTAGCTGAAAAAGAAACAAACTGATGTCTTACAAAAATAATTAGTAAATATAATCATCTAAAACAGGAGCTAAAGAATTTGAGGGTTTTTTTTTGTTTGTTTGTTGTTTTTTTTTTTTTTTAAGTCTCTATTGCATAAAGATATTTCAGGAGTGATTAATTTCAACCTCTAAACTACATTTTCAATCATTTATCAATATTTGGAAAAAAAAATAGTCAGGTGAACAAGAGTACTACATTTTCAGCTTTAAAGAACTTGCACTCTGAAACAAGCCAGGTACATAAACGTTACACCCTCAAGTAGAGTGACAACTCACTGTTTCAGCTATATAGAAGTCTGCTCCCTACACTCTTATTGTTCTTCCGTAAGCTAAGCTTACTTTTGCAACAATGCTCAAAAAAAGGGGGTTGCCATATATAAGCATTTTTTACCCCCACCCTATGCATATTAACTTCATTGCTTATATTTCATACCCGTTTTCTTCTATTAATATAGTAACAGTCTTCTTCAAGCTTCTTTTTCAAGACTTCAGGAATTTCTATGTTTATTGCTCTTTCTTCCATCTCCCTTTTTGAATGAGTGTCTTGATCTTCTTTCTACAAGAGATCAGTGCAAGAAACAATACATTGTCTGTGCTTATTAATATTAGTGAAAAAGAAGTTCAACACATTCTTTGACATTCAATGAAGTTTTGACACACAAAACTAAAACTGCATTACTTTTATAATTATAGTAAGTTTATAGTAGCTGTACTGTAAGCAATTTAATCGTACTGCCTCCGTATCATCTGTAAATTCAGTTTTTAAAACTGTCTTTAATTCAGCACTGTTAAGTATCTAACATAAAAGAACAAACAAATTTGCTAGGTGATTTTGAAGCAGCAAAACCTATGTTGTACTAGTTTGGTACCACAGACCTTCAGAGCAACAACTTATGCTGAACTTTGGCTTTGCTAAAGCAGAGAAGAAAGGTGTTTTTTCTTGAAGTAAGCCCTCTATATTTTAAAGGCCAGCACTGATAGGCTAATTTCACAGTAAAATACAAACGTCACAAACATGCTACTGCTATGTCCAACCTGAGTAGACCAGCAAGATTTTACAGCACCCTACAAAAGCAGATAATCGAGTTTGTTTTCTCCACATAAGCCTTATGTGTGCAGGGGAGAAAAAAGAAGCAAATGTGTACTTTTAGATTACTATCAAAATTATACAATATGACATCATCTGTAACTTTCAAAAACTCAACCACAGTAGACAAATTTTCTTTCCAAAAATTATAATTTAAATTCCAGTTAAATCACAGAACCACAAGAACGGTTTGGTTGGAAGGGACCTTTAAGATCATCTAGTTCCAACCCCTCTGCTATAGGCAGGGACACCTCCCTCTAGACCAGGTTGCTCTAAGTCCCATCCAGCCTGGCCTTGAATGCTTCCAGGGAGAGGGCATTCACACCCTCACTGGGCAACCTGTTCCTGTGTCTCACCACCCTCACAGTAAAGAATTTCTTCCTAGTATCTAGACTAAATCTACCCTCTTCCAGTTTAAAACCATTTCCCCTCATCCTGTTGCTACATGCTCTTATAAAAAGCCCCTCCCAGCTTTCCTGTAGGCCCCCTTCAGGTACTGGAAGGCCACTATAAGGTCCCCCTGGAGCCTTCTCCATGCTTGAGAGCCCCAGCTCTCTCAGCCTGTCCTCATAGGGGAGGTGCTCCAGCCCTCTGATCATTTTCGTGGCCCTCCTCCTTGGACCTGCTCCAGCAGCTCTGCATGCTTTTTGTGTTGGGGATCCCTGAACTGGATGCAGTACTCCAGGTGGGGACTCATGAGAGCAGAGTAGAGGGGCAGAATCAACTCCTTCGACCTGCAAGTCACGCTTCTCTTGATGCAACCCAAGATACGGTTGGCCTTCTGGGCTGCAAGAGCATGTTGCCGGCTCATGTTCAGTCCTTCATCAACTGACACCTCCAAATCCTTCTCCTCAGGGCTGCTCTCAAGCCATTCTCTGCCCAACCTGTGTCTGTGCTTGGGACTGCCCTGACCCAGATGCAGAACCCTGCACTTGGCCTTGTTGAACTTCCTGAGGTTGGCATGGGCCCACCTCTCAAGCCTGTCCAGGTCCCTCTGGAATGTATCAACTGCACCACTCAGCTTGGTGTCATCCGCAAACTTGCTGAGGTATGCACTCGATCCCACTGTCCATGTCGCCTGCAAAGATGTTAAGTAACACTGGTCCCAGCACTGATCCCTGAAGAATGCTGCTCATGACTGGTCTCTACTTGGACACTGAGCCATTGACTGCAGCTCTGTGAGTGTGACCATCTGTCATGGTTTTATGATTTTCGGTTATTGGTACTCCACATCATAACATCATGTAATGAATGTACCTGGTTCTCAGAAGAGAAGGACTACTACATTCCCCACAGTACTTTGCTCCTCTGTTACCATTTTCCAGCCGGAGGGAAAAGAAAAGCTCGCAGTATAAAAACTTGCAGATCACGAGACCTCGTCCCTTTTTCCGCCGTCTCTCGTCTTGGCAGCACCTCGCTCTCCAGCCGTCTTATCGTCGGTAGTAGAGTAAGGCCTACCTTGATTTTGGGACATTCTCTCTCTCTGTATTGGATTTATCAGCTTAAATTGTAATTATATTGTATTATAGTGTGTTGTTTTGCATTCCGGTATTTTATTTAGTAAATTAGTTTGTTTCTCCTCAGATTGTTGCCGCTGTTCTTTGCTCTCAGGGCCATCTCCTTACCCTTTTCCCCTTTTCCCTTTTCCCGGGGCGTGGGCCCATGGGTCCCCTGTCCCCTTTGTCACGGAACCGGGCCGAACGTCCGTAAACCGTTGACACCATCCAGCCAATTTCTTATCCAGTGAGTGGTTGATCCATCAAATCCATTTTTCTCCAATTTGGTGACCAGGATGTCATGGAGGACCCTGTCAAATGCTTTGCAAAAGTCCAGGTAGATGATGTCAGTTGCTCTTCCTTTATCCACTGACAATGTAACTCCATCTGAAAACACCACCAAGTTTGTCAGGCATGACTTGCCTTTGGCGAAGCCATGCTGGTTACCACCAATCATCTCATCTTTCTTTTCCACATGCTTAGTAAGGCCTTCAGGAGGATCTGCTCCGTGATCTTGCCAAGCACAGAGGTGAAACAGACTGGCCTGTAGTTCCCTGGATCTTTTTTTCCCTCCTTGAAAATGGGGGTTATGTTTCCCCTTTTCCAATCAGCGGGAACTTCACCAGACTGCCATCACCTTTCAAATATGATGGACAGTGGCTTGGAAACTTCAGCCACCAGTTCCCCAAAAACCGATGGATGGATCTCATTGAGTCCCATGGACTTGTGCACCTTCAGGTTCTTCAGATGGTCTCAAACCTGATCTTCAATTACAGCAGGCAGACCTTCCTTCTCCAAGTTCTTACCTTTGCCTTCTGCAGCTTAGGCAGTACGGCTCTTCACCTTACCAGTGAAGACCAACGCAAAGAAGTCACTGAGCACCTCAGCTTTCTCCATATCCCTCATGACCAGTTCTCCAGTTTCCTTCCTGAGAGGGCCCACATCTTCCCTGGCTTTCCTTTCATAACTGATATACCTGTATAATTTCTTCTTGTTCCCCTTTATGTCCCAGCTAAATTTAACTCTACCTGGGTTTTAGCTTTCCTAACCTACGTAAGCTACCAACTGTCGCGTATGTATCCCTCATTTCAATTTATCCAGCATTTTAAATACTGATTTTTCAAATTAAAATCAAGGAGACAATAAATATACCATTTCTGTCCTCTCTTCTATGTCACTTTCTTCACTTTTTATTTCTTCATCTGTTCCTTCATCACTGTCATCAGAAGAACTACTTACAGCTGTGTAAAAGAGATTTCAAATATTTTTTTACATTATTGCACTGCACAGGTTTCAGGCTTAAATTAAAAAAATAACTTGTTCTATTTAATGTTACCAGAATTGTTCATTCTTATTAAGCACACAAGAGGTATTTACAGCACACAATAAGCTTCATGAAAATGGAAGACAAGAAGTTTACAGAAGTACTTTTGCATCCCTTCAAAATGAAGCACACTCAATTCAAAGAGTCCCCTTATATCGCTGTATATACACAGATATTTTCAATTTTTAATGGAACTTCAGTTCTGAATATGGGATTAATGTATTAATTAGTCAGTCAACTATTCAATCAGAAGATTAAGTGCCAATGCTCTTGATGGTTTCCAGGTTACAAAGAAAAGTGAATTGGAAGAGGCGGTTAAGAGTGAAATCAAGACAGTCTGAATTGAAAAAAATATCTTATAACCACTCTCCCCCCAAATACACAGGAACATTAGCAGGAAAAGCGTCTGATTTCTTTACACCATAGAGAGAAAACTGGGGACTTCTTGCACCTAGTAAACAAAACAGTAAATACTAAACAAAACTGCATTAAATTCTGATATCACTGATTGGAAGTGTTGAGTTGACATGAGGAAAAGTCTTTGGAACACAAGAGGAATCACAGTACCTTAGCCTAAGAGATGCTTAGCATGAAACATGGTGCTCATGTCATTCCAAAAGCAAGTGACAGTGCTCTCTGTACCCCTAGTTCAAAGTTAAAGGCATTTTGCTAGTTACTAAAGAATAAAAACAAACTCACTTTTTTCACTATTATGGTCATTTTCCTCAGCAGGAAGGCTTTTTAAAACAGAGTCAACGCCAGGCAACCTGCAACGTCTCTTCTTTCTTCCTTTTCTTCTCCTATAGAGCATAAAATAGTTCACTTAAACTTGGCCGATCTCATTTAATTTGTTTATCTTAGCTAACATCATTACATGAAAATACACAGGATGTACATGTTTGGGTTATTTTCATGAATTAACATTGAAATAATATGGACAATGCTCATTTTAGAGTAGATACCTTCATTACCTTATATTTGTGTTCTCAAACAGATCCTCAAGCCACGGTTAATCGATATTAAATTATTGCCTCTGGCTCAAAAATACCTCAGAACTTCCTAAGTTATTTTTCAAGTACATTTCTTAGAGAAGATGTAGATCCAAAACAAAGGCATTTCACAGCAACAGTTAAGAATAACATATAGTTATTGAATCTAGACAACGCTTAAACATCATTAAAACACTGAACAACATTTAAACCTACATGTTTAGTAAACACATGTAGGCATGTACCTCAGTATGAAAGTGTAGCTCCCTAGAACACACTGACTGAACAGGCACGTACCATCTACAGCATGAGCTTAGAGATCAAACTCACTTGCAGACACCTAAAAGTAGCTGTTTGAATCTGAAAATCAATCTCTTATTCATCTTGAGACCTAAAGTATTACTTACATGCGAGCCACAGCCTTCCGCGCCAATTTACGCTGTAATCTGCGATTTTCGTCAGTATCACGAAGGACATGATCTTCAGCTGCCCATCTATCCCAGCTAAGGAGCAGTCAAAAGAAAATTATTAACAGCTTAAATATATTAATTTACCAGCAATCATGAATAGAATATATGTTAAGTGTAAGAAGTACTATTTTAACATCATTAAGAAGCAACACTGAGTTGCATTCATCAGTATCTGCATGGCTTCCACACTAACTGCCATTTAAAAGCTCTCAAGTCTTGACATATCATGTGGCAGTCTTTGTAGCACCAATATATGCCACAGATCACGGTCAGAGACTGCACCCATTTACTAACCAAAATAAGCAAACTACCTAGGCCTAGGTCTAACAAAGGACAAAAATCTTTTTATTAATGGAAACCTAGGAGCCACGGTATACACCAAACACAGATATCCCATAAAGTTTGAACTGATGGTTATCAAACGGATCCACTAATACTTAAATATACAAACCAATCAGTCAACACATGCAAATATATTAAAAGCATTCATGGACTAAACATACTCATACAAACATTAGTTTTTTAATATTCTATGTAACATTTTCATCTGCAAAAAAAAAAAAAAAAAGGAAAAAATGAAAGAACTAAAGTTAAGTATACATGTTCCTACCTTCTGTTCCAACCGTTAAAATGGATTAGATATTCTGGAATCTTTCTGCCTTTCTCATCTTTACCAACAATAATATCAACAATCTGAAACAAACAGAGCACAGCACATATTATAAAGGCTCGAGAGAAAGCGAGCTTTTGAATATTTAAAGAATTTATACACACAGAAAAAAATGTTAAATTAAAAACACCTAGAATTTTGTCACTGACTGTTTATATGAGGAAAATATATAGATATACTAGTGGTGAGCAAAAGCTGGTTTTTCATTGGGCACTTCTGAAGTGCTGCTAGCCCTCTTTATCCTGCCCTCAGGACAGGATGCTTTCAAGACAACGCTGGAGAACAACACTATATCACAATTTGGATGTGCAGATACACAACATCTGGGCAAGTAACATTTTCTCCCACGTGTACCCTTTTCAGAAGGCAACAGCACTATATGTAAACCTCAGAAACACTGCTCTCTTGAGCACATAATCTAGCTATGAAACACTAAAATGTCTTTTGTTTCTTCCTCTTTCACTTAAGAAAATGACAGAATCATAGAATGGCTTGGGTTGTTGAAGGGGCCTCAAAGATCATCTAGTTTTGACTCAAAAAATCATCCTCTCAGGCACCCATAGATCTATTTTGACCAAGTCGGGTCAAAGTGGAACCACAAATCATTATTTACACCAGCGGCATTTTCTGAACAACTGTTTGGAGAGGAGCTCTTTCTTCATCTTTCTCGCAATAGAAAGACACACAGACGCATTACTCTCGCTTTTTGTCTGTTTCTTCTCAGGAAACAGAGATTCAGTATTTAAAAACAAAAAAGTACAAACAGCCAGTCAAAAGAGAAAGACATTTCAGAATGGATCATTAAGAAGATCAACAGGACTACTAAAAACAAAGCAATCGTTCCATGCTCACGTGCACTGGGCGCACCACGTACTTCAACGTGCAGCCAGCAGTGAGGCCACAGGAATGCTTAATTTGGGCGCCCAGAATTTAAGAATTGTTGAGCCAAGGAAAGCTTTGCTGGAGCTCAGGGTATTCAAAAGTAAAGATGAGGTACTATTATATTCCTGCTCTGAGGTTGCCTCTAGGGCCTGCAGTGATGGCTGTTGGGACGGTCAGAATGTAACAGTAAGTGGAGACAAGGAGAGCTCATATTGTCACAGGAGGCTGGAGTTCCTGAGGAAATAAGTTTGGAAAACACTGACCTACACCACCTGTGAATTCCCAGCACAGAAGAACGATCTGGTCAAGAATCCAGCTGTAACACTCCTTTTTGCCCCTCAGTGGACAAGAAAAAACAGCAAACAACACCCCCCCACCACGTATACTGGAACGATTTACAGGTTCAGTACAGATCACTTGGGATTGAAAAATCAGCTCGTGTCACACCGGCACCCCGAGAAGCACTGGATTTACACAAAGCCCCCCAGTGACCGCAGTTATGCAGCAGGCCAGGCCCGCCAGGCAGTCACCTGACTGCCACTGCAGATCGCCGCCTACTGCTTACTACAGTATTTCTGCGCGTTCTCCCGTCCCACTCGCACCCTTCTGAGGGGGGAGGCAGGGCGGCAAGGGTAGGGAGGTAGACGAGCCACGCTACGCTAGAGGCAGAAGGAATAAAAACGGGGCTGCTCAGCAGCGCCGAGCCGAGGCCGGTAAGTGGGTCGGCAGAGCCAGGGCCGACCGGAGCGGCAGCGCCGTTCTCCGCTCGAACAGAGCGCAAGGCCCCGGCTCCGCCCGCCTTTGTCAGCGGGGCCGGGCGGCACTCGAGCGGCCAGGCCAAGGGAGCGGCTCTGGGGGGTCGGCCGCGGACACGGTACCGCTCGGGCACCGCGGGGACCCGCTCCCTCCCCGCTCCCGGCGTCCGATCCCCGCACCCCGTGCCAGCGGCGGGGCCGCCCCGCCCGCCCGCGGCCGCCTCCGAGGCCGCGTCCCCCTCCCGCCCCTCCTCCGCCTCCCGCCGCGCGCGCACCCGGAAGCGGAGCGGCGGGAGCGCGCAGCGCACCGACGAAGGAGCGTTAAGGGCGGCCCCGCCTCCCCGCGGGTCGGGGCTGAGGGGCAGGGTGTGAGCGCGGCGGGTCACCTTGGCATCATAGAGCACTTTGGCCTTGGTGGGGTCGGGCTCGAAGCAGAGAACTCTCTCCCCCGGTGGAACTTAAATTTCATTCCCCGCGAGGTCATTTGTTCATCATGGCGCAAAGGAGAGCGCCCCGCCCCGCCCGCCGGGGAGGTGCTGCCGCCGGCTCCGCCCTACTCGGCTCCTCGGGCGGAGGTGGTGGGGTGACGGGCTGAGCTCGCTGAGCGGGGTTGGGAGGAGGATTGTGGTGCGAGATCTGCCGCTGTTGGTCAAGCATGGAGTCGTCCTCCGCTCTCAAGATGGCCATTTCGACGCCTCCAGGGACAGTGGCTCCCTGGGTGGCCTGTTCCAGCGCCTCACCGCTCTTTCTGAGAAAAAATTCTACCTAATACCCAACCTGAACCTCCTCTGATGCAACTTGGGGCTATTCCCTCTCATCTGGCCACTTCATTCTGACCACTCACTGCTTGGTGCTAGTGGGAAAAGAGGTTTAAGTTAAACTTCTTTAGCTGTAGACTGGCAGGAGTGCCACATGAGAGGATAGGGATCTGCCAGCGTGCTACCGGGTTTCTAACAGAAAGAGGTGAGAGAAAATATCCAGAGAACGATGTTCTGAAAAGATGACTGCTCCCTTCCGGAAGGATGTGTGAGGTGATAAATTTCTTAGCATTCTAAAGTTACATATTTTCTGTGGTGGGGAAAAAACAAATCAACAACAACGAAAAGTGAGAACTTGCTGGTAAGATAGAGTGAAGAGAGAGAAGTGCCATAAGAAAAAGAATATCCTTGGAACTGTACAGGAGCTCACTGCTGCTCAGGTTAAAAAGCAGGCTCCAAAAATCGTAGAATCATGAAATGGTTTGGGTTGGAAAGGACCTTTAAGATCATTTAGTTCCAGTCTCCTGCTATAGGCAGGGACACCTCCCTCTAGACCAGCTTGCTCAAAGCCCCATCCAGCCTGGCCTAGAATGCTTGCACGGAGAGGGCATTCACACCCTCACTGGGCAACCTGTTCCAGTATCTAATGTAGCTGTGATGTTGACTGCAGAAAGTACTACTGAAGTTCCTTAATTTTTTTTTTTTTTTTTTAAAGGGGAAATGGTGTTGTGCAGCTATGGAACAACAGCTGCTGTCCAGGAGTTGTCATGCTTAAAGAAGAAACAACAGCAGAGGAAACTGAACAACAATCTTCTGTTTGTATCCTAGCCTCCAACCTACTATGCTATTGACAGTAGTCACACCAGGTGATCCTTCAACCTTTTCTGACCAAAACAACCCTATGTTTTGTCCTGTTGTTTCCTTCCTCCCCACTGTTCTTTATTTCCAGACTCTGCTTCTTGCTGATCTCACCTCAGCCTCTCTTTATTCACTATAGCCCCACCCAGGCTGCTTTTCTTTTTAACTCACATTTCTTCATGTTCAGGTTTCCTCTTGAGATAAAGGGCATCTGCTTTTATCTCCATTAGCCACCTGGCTGTGCATCACCCTTGCCAGCACATCCCCCACTTTGCCAGATCTCTCTCCAGTGCTACTGGAAGATTTTAAAAAACTTGGACATGGGATGCACTTAACAAAAATCCATCCAGAGGGAGCTCTGAGAGCACAAAGGTGGGCACATTGAAGAAACACTGGCTCTGTGATAGCGTTACACAAAAAAATGCCTAGATTTACCGGAATATTAAATACAAGATTTCAGTTTTCAAAAGTACCAAGTTCTCCAAAGGGAGGATGGCTGAATGGCTGTGCAAAACCAACAGAAAAAAAGCACTTGGAAAATAGGTGTTGTGCATATACATATTGCATGTGCAACGTCTGTGAAGAGATTTAGTTGTCATATAAACAAAAGGCCCAGTGCAAGATATATCAGGTTTAGCAAAGCTTGAAACAGAGCTCCTCTCGTGCATCCAGGAAGACCCTTAAAAGTATATATATATATATATATACTCATATATATATATACTTTATATATAAATATAAAGATAAAAGTAAATGGTTGTGGGGCTTCATAGGTTCAGCTTCGTTGGGGTCAAGGTCCCAAATGCCAAGAAAGGGGACACAGGGTCATTGCTGAGAACTGCCAGTAGAGCAGTACTTGTTTAATGTCTCTGAGCCATGAGATGAGCTGACCCGATGCATATTTTGATGAGATTCCCAGGACACTATATAGCTTGCAGGGAAGAAATACGATTTTACAGCTCCTCTGGGAGATAAAGCAGCCTGAGAGAGGAAACCCACGCCTGCTGTCGAGACACCCTGCCAAAGGGCACCCCAACAGATCATGAGGGCTAAGGGTTTTGTGAGGAAGCATTTCAGCTGCCTCGCGTACTGCCGCTCAGAAGGCGTGTTGCAGGCAGCCCCGTGATCACAGTTTTTATTTTAACAACACAACCAGTGCTGTTTGTTCCGTGGCACTGGAGAGGGCTCCCAGCCTTGCTGCTGCCATACAACATGGCAGTGGGCACAGGGCGTTCTGGGAGCTGTAGTCCAGCCGTGGAGACCAGGTCGCTCCCACACCCCAGAGGGATAAAATATTGAAGCACGTTTGCTCAGGTATCAATTAAAGAATTTACAGAGATGCTCCTGTTCAAGCTGACTATTAATGATGTAACGAAGATCTTGTTTGTGTAGAACACAAATTGCAAAAGTGAATTTCCAGAAGCAATGCTAGAGACAGACACACCTTGCTTACAGTTAGTAGTAAATTTTGCAGTGATAGGTTGGTCTAAATCACTTTAAACTGTACAATATAGCTGTTTCTAATAGTAACAGTAAAGGACTGACTCTCAAACACTGGCAGGTCACCAAGCAAAATACACAAATTTGCAAGACACACATTGACTGAAGGATTCGCTACTTATTTCATGAATGTTTTCTTCTTCGATGAAAGAATACTCCATAAGACGTGAGTGAGACCTCTGAATACAATTGCATCTTGAAAGAAGTCTAGGGGAAGCCTTTCCAGCAAAATCCTGGCAGAAAGTGCGCCTAAAGCAGTGATCAAGGACACAAGTTTTCTGCTGTGTTTGAGATTTTATGTGTAATTAATAAACAGTTTTGCCTTCAAGGAGAATCAGTTCCATTAACAGCTTCTCCTTCAGTGAGCAACCTGTGTTTTCCTAGATATCAAGTGACTGCTTGGATCACGCTTAGCAGAAGTCTGTTACGTATGGATATTTTTTTCATTTTTTTAATTGTGTAATATCATGAAGACACGTGCAATTAGTTTAACAAGATACACACTGTTGTAACAGTTGTTTCAATCCTCCCTGAACTTCATTATTTTGCATGGGATTATGTTAGGTTGGCAGATGTGTAGTTACTTGGGTCATCCAGTTGCTCCAGTGCTTAGCCTGCACACACCGAATGGAGAGGCACAGCAGTCAAGGTAGCGAAGGTCAGTGGTGTACCCAGCAGTGTTTGCATGAATTCCAGCATACACAGTGTTAGTATGCTTCTTATAAATGCTGGTGGAATATCAACTCCATTATACTTAACCGATCAATATTTTGAAGCCCTCAGTGAATTTTTCTTTAAGATTTCTCCTCTATTCCTTCAGGTGAGGAAACGCCAAGGAGAAATTTTTAGGCATTCTGAGGGTATTTTGGCTTCATGAGCCTCTCTCATCGTGTTGCTTAGACTGAGATCCCTTAAGGTTATGTAGTTTTTTCCTGTACCTTCATTTAGCAGTGGTCATCTGCACAAGCCATGTTGTGTGCTTTGTTTTTTAGAAAGCAAACATATTTGTTTTGGAGTTGATCAAGAGAAGAGAATAATTATCTTTGGCAGAGTGACATTCCTTCTTTTTGCCCACCCAGTCTGTTACATGTAATTATAACCAGTGGTTTTAGCATTAGCGTCACAGTTTTCCCATTAATGTTACAGGCCACTCAAAGGAAGCAAATGGCATCTGCAGTAAGCAAAAGAGGCAGTTAGAATTAAAGCACTGCTCATGAAAAATGGACAATAACACTTTGAAAATATTTTATTGCATAGAAATCTTGCTGAATTGTGATGCACGGAAAACATGATATCTGCACTTCGATGAAGTAATAGGCCAGTCATCTTCTCCTTGAATTTAGTAAAAATTAACTTAAACACCAGCATAGTACTGTCCTACATTTTTTTGAGGTAATCCTCAGAAAGCTCAAGTGGTAAATGTTTAAGGAAAGACACAGATTTATCCAGTTTCTCTACAAACTAATTGTTTCATTTTATTAAGGCAAGCCCTGTTCTTTTCAAACCTCCTAAGTTAAGCTCTGGCACTTAGGCTCATTTTGGCTGTTTACATTGGCTTCATAAACCTTAAGCCTAAACAGAGAAAAAGAAGGAAGGTTTCTTCCCATGAAACAGCTCCAGAGTGAGAGCACTTAAATGAAGTGTACTTCCTGCTTCGACATAATGAAATGGAGAGATCTTAAAAAAACACCATACACAAAACACCCCACCTAATTTGCTGTAAAGCTACAGGCATCTCTAGCAAACATAGGGCTTGGCTTTCATAAACTACAAATAGTGAGATGATTGGTTCCTGTGGGGGATATTCCTCATAATGTTCATGTGTGCGTATCTGTTTCAAACTGAGAAGTTTCAGGCAAAGCAGTTGGTTGCTTCTAGGACAGAGCTAACATTTGTTACGTGACATGCCCTGGAGAGTGTGAGGGTGGCAAAAGGAGAGAATGCTGGGCAAGGGAGAGGGAAGAGAGGGAGGCTGATGTGGCCTTTGCCTGATTCGTAATACCTCTGGAATGGGCTCCAGCATATGCCTTCTCCTGATCTGGGTACTGTCTGGGACAGCGCTGGTTGACATGAGCCAAAGCTTTTCCAGGACACATGCTTACAATTAAGCATAATCAGCAATTAGCAGCTCGGTGCTTAGGCTCCTTGCCAGGCCATGTTTTTTCTAGTGCTGTAGACATAGCCCTAGAGACCTTTGGGTGAAAAACATTGCGCTGTCTGTGATCGGTGGAGAGCTGTTTAATTTTAAAGGGTCCCAGACCAGGGTTCCCTATAGCAGCTTAAGAAAGTTCTGCTTCTGGTTCTTTTCTCCTCCACCACAATTAGCTGTCTGAGCACGACTGCGTGTGCAGCAGGGAGGCTGATCTGAAAAATGGGTTGAGATCTTTTAGCTGTACCAAAACTGGGCTTGGGCTGAAATGCAAACAACATGTAGTAAGAAATATTCTTTAAAAAGAAAAAAACTGCAGAAACTCCAGGTGAACATCCCAGTTACGCATTATGTCAATGTTTTTGTCTTGGTTTCTGGCTTGTAAAATCACAGATTCACAGAACCATAGGGGTTGGAAGAGACCTCTGGAGATCATCCAGTCCCCACCCCCTGCTAAAGCAGGTTTCCTACAGCAGGTCACCCAGGTGGGTTTTGAATATCTCTAGACAAGGAGACACCACAGTCTCTCTGGGCTGTCTGTTCCAGGGCTCTGTCACTCTGACAGTGAAGAAGTTGTTCCTTGTATTAGTATGGAACTTCCCGTGTTCCAGTTTCTCCCTGCTGCCCATTGTTCTACTGTTGCTCACCAAAAGTAAAAGGGTGATTATGTTTCAAAGTCAGCCGTTCTTTGTTCAGAACAGGTTTGAAACACATGCAAATAATGGTGCATGTTTGACAATGCGCAGAAAAGCAAATGTAACAAATGCACTGCCTCAAAGCTTTTCAGTCAGCTGAGCACACTTGTTCTGAGAAAACCTTGACCACAGTGGGGTCGATGAAGCTACAGATTTTAGGGGAAAAAAAAGAGTATGAAATATTCATAATCACACATAATTCAATGGCTGTTCATTGAGGCTTTACAAATGTGTAACCCCACCCACAATAAGGAATGTATGCAACATTTAGCTGATTTCTTGCACTACTTTGCATTGCTATGGAGGACAAAGACTGCAGAGGAAGAAGAAGTAAGGTATTTATATATACCAGATACCATAAAGATTAATTGTCTGTAGTATCAAATGCTGTCTTTCTAGGTATTAGTATTGTGCATGTTTTGGTTCGGGAAAAAAAAAATGTTTTCTTGGAATCCAAGCCTCCATTATTACTGGCCTTCGCACTGAGACATCATAAATAATGCAGAAAGCTGCTGCCCCAAAGTCAGGAGCTTGGAACGGAAAAGGAAAATACAGCTCCTATGGCTCCCTTTGTGTCCAGAGAAGTGCTGAGCCAGGCAGAGTACAAGGGCATGTGCAGTTCAAGTGGGGATGGAACAGCTCCAGCAGGAGAGCTAGGTGAGTAAGAGCTTTCTAGCAACAGTGAAGTGAACACTGCTCTCTGGAATCTGGAGCAATGGGTCTCTGGATGAGTGGAACATGGTGGGACCATGGATCAGAACATATTCCCAGCTGTCAGAGCAGAATGTCCAGGGTATGAAGAGCATGGCATGCCTTGGGACTCAGCCTTCTGCATTCTGCAGTGCCCGCAATACTGAAAAATTGTGGGATTTTTGGTTTCTTCTTCATTTTAAAGCCACTCCTTGGTGCTGATGCTTGCAAGGAGGCAGTCCCTTGATGTAGTGTGCAGAAAAGTCCTCGAGTTTAACCAGCTGCAGAGACTAAGGTGAAATCCTTGGCTCTTGGAGGGCACCTCTTTCCTATGAACTCAGCAACCCCAGCAAGCTTTCTTTTCTCTGTTCTTCCACTTCTTGTTTAATATTTTTGATTCTTTGCCCTCTTCCACTGCATCCTTTTTTGTCACCCACTATCACTTGATTTTCCTCGGGTCTTTTCCCCACACACTGCTCATTTTTGTGGGGTGGGAAGAGCTGAAATGACATTTTCTTTTCTTTGTCCATCCCTGTAATGGAAAATCAGTGAGAAAATTTGCATCTGCATTTTCAAAAAACCCTCTTTTTTATTCCTGCTCTGCTTTCCAATTAAGAAACTCGAGAGCTTCTCCCCAAGGCTTTCCAGTGCTTGGGAAAGACTCCCAACAACATTAGTTTCATGCAAGCATTTCCCACCCTGCCCATGCCATAGTTTCTAGTCTCCTCTTGTAGCCTACAGCTCCCCACACCTGCTTCCCTTCTTGGAGCACAAGGGTCTTAGTCACGTTCATTTCATATAGGGTTTTTTTGGATGAGTCAGAAAGGGCAGGCAGAGTGGAGCATCAGCACTGGGTCAGTATTTCTTCTCATGTAGCTGTAAGAGTACAAATTGGCAAGTCATTAAAGTAACTGATACTAAAATTTGACCTCATGCACTTATTCTAAGAGTCAATAAGGTTGATGTGAAGTATGGGCAGGCAAACTACACTTTTCCTTATGAACTATGAAATTATATTCTGCAAAGGCTGCCAACATGTTGCATGTCTTCAGTTTATATGCAGATATAGTAAAATCCTTCATTTTATAAATCCATTCTTTTGCTGAGCTGTTCTCCACGGTCATCTTTCTCCAAAGCAGAGACTGGGAGCAGACTTTAAAAAAAATCTTTTTTGATAGGTAGCAATGTTTATGATTGTTTAATTCTGTAAGGGCATGCAGTCACCAGTTTCTGCTTCTCCCTTTACTTTTGTACCTGTACATTGAAGAAGTCAGACACAGCCAAAAAGTGCAAAATGCCAATGTGCAGAATACCACTGAAATATGTTACAGCATTGGTGTCCAACCTTTTGGGTTGCCTGGGCTGCATGGAGTGAAGAGGAATTGTCTATAAGGCCACATCTACGAAGGTTGCTCTGAAAATAATGCCTCCTAATTATTTCCGTGGAACCCACAACAGATTCAAAAAGTACAGTAAGACTGTTCCGTAGAGGAAATTCTCAGCTGCAAAACACTCTTTTTCGACATACTCACCACCATTAGCTATTATTTTCACCAGCAATGAATAAGAGCCTGCATGCTGTGCTCATAATGATCTGCACCAGTAGAGGTGACCCACTGCCACTGTTGCCACTGCTGAAGATCACCACTCACCATCTCACTGTGCTCACATCCACTGTTTGGTCTCCAGAAATGTTCAGCAAGTGTCAGTGAATGTCAATGGGTGCCATTTTTTCTTCATGAAGGAACTCATTTCCACTCCTTTGCTTCATCCACACTGCCATGTCAGATGCCATTGTGTCGTTTTGCCCCTCTGCTGCTGTCTGTCACATGGCAACAAGATGTAACAGGATATTGGTGGGAAGGTTCAACCTCTGCTGCTGTACCACCGACATCCACCTCTGACGTGGGCCAACATCATAAAATAGGAGGCATTACTTTCAGAGCAGCTCTCATAAAATATATAGTATAGTCAATGTATATAAGTAACAAAACATGTTTTAATTTTTAATGTTTTTTTTTTTTATTAAAACATATAAAAAAGAGAGCGACAAAACCATAAAAGTAGTGGGATATGTGGTCTTATTTTTGGCCTATGAAAGTCTGGTAAAGAGACACGGTAAGATTTTTGATTGCAGCTCTACACATTCCATTTGAAAATTTGCAGGTAACATATGCATGTCAAACGAAAATAGAGTTGCAAATAAAAAAATTATGATTTTTTCGGCAGTCTTGAGACCTGTTCTCAAATTCCTGTATCAGAATGGAAAGCACGGTTGCATATTTTTTGCTGTTTGTGGAACTGTGTTTAGCCAATGTATCAAAATGCATAGAGTTAATTGCCATAACTGAGTTAGCACTGCACGGCACCTGCCTCATGCCCCAGTTTCAGCCCAGATGGTGCTGATCACACACCAGTGTGTGGTTGGTGCTGAGCGATGGGTGTGTGCCTGGGGCCATGTTACAACATTTGTTAAAGGTTAAGCTGTCTCTGGTACTGCAGGATCGTGACTGTACAATTTATGGTATATCTGTGCAAAAAGGCTACTGGGGTAACCTTTGGAAAACACAAATTAAAATACCTCGAGTAATACAGAATACATTCCTTGGAGCATTCTTAAAAGTTTTTCCTCTTACATGAGAAGAGTTCTTTTGAATTATTTCTAAACAAACTGATACGGAAAAAAATCCATACTGAAGAAGTTATTTCTTAACTTAATCCACATTTATTCTTTTCATTAAATAAATGATGGCATAAGTAACTCTGGTTTTGCAGTTTTAAAGTCACACTTCCCCACATATAGAATTTTTCTTGTAGTTTGATGTTTTTCATATTTTATTTGGCCTATATGCTTTTAAGTGATTTTTTTTCATGATTCACAAAAATTTTTTTAGGCATCTCCTGAGATATTTAGACCCTGAACATAAATTTCTGTAGTCAAAGCATCTGGGGGATGTGTGTTTTCTTTTCTTGCTTGCTTGGATAACCCCAGAATAACTTCAGTTTGAAACTTGGCATGTAGCTACTTTGGAACAGAATGCACTTTTTCTGAGTGCTCAGAGAAAAAATTCTCTCTGAAACAGTAAGGCTCGCAACACTGTTCCCCACATGATGTGTATTTGCAAAGTGGTTTGGTAGTTTGGAGTGGCAGACTTGGCTTCATGGGAAATAACCAGGAATGGCCTTCGCTGTCCTCAGAGTGAGGATCTGACTAATGGGTTTTGGAAAAATTAGTGTAAGGAGGGGTGGAGTTCTGGGAGCAGTTATACCTCTTCTCATATTTTCTTCTACTTTTCCCAAGTTGATGGAATAAGCTGAGACAAATTGCTGCGGGCAGACAATCTGTAGTATTGTAGCCCTGGTTACAGTTATAAAATGCGGGACATTTGGCATGAGGTGGAGGTCAGAGGTGGGCTTATGAGTCAAGGACCATGAGCGGTGAGCAGCAGATGTTGTGGGAAAGAACTCAGGGATCCCAGTAGATCTCTGTGAATGAAGCCAGTGCAGTGTGAAACCCCACCCTGCAGCCTTTCTTTTGCTTCCAAGCTGTGAGTGACTTGGAAACCAGCTCAGAAACACAGTGCAAACGTTCCTCATTCCTTGTGCTCTCTCAGTCCATCCTGATTAAGTTATAAGGAAGGCTAGGAAAACCAGTCTGCAAGTGGGAGTGAAAAAACGAAGGTGTCTAGTTCTGTTTTGTTTTTTTTTCCACTCCCTCATTGTCAGCAACTTTTTCCCATTGCTGAGAATACCACCCCACATCCAGTGCTGCAGTGAGCTTCCTCAGACTTCTGTGAAGGTTGTTTGACTGAGTATAAATGCTACTGTGAAAAAAATGATCAGGAATGATTTTGCAGGTTGGGGCATTCTCCCAGGAGGTAGGTCCTGCATCTGTGCCTGCCATGGTCAGTGCTTAATTGCACATGGGAAATGAGAAGCGCCAAGAGGAAAACTCACGTTAGCCTGGTGCAGTAGCTGCTGGCTGCAGCACTTCCTCCATTTTGGAGAGAGGTAGATTTGGAGTTCTAAGGTAGAGAAAATGCCATAGCCACAGTCTGTCCCATTTTACATCAGTGCTGTTCAAGGAACTAGGAATAAGACCTCTGATAGGTCTGTAATTTTTTTTTCAATCAAACCTATCTAATAACTTAATATTTAAATTAATTTCAGTAATTTACCAATTAATTTGATTTTTTTCATTTTTTTTGTTCAATTTTAGATATAAGCTTTGTTATTTAAATAATATAAATATTCCCACCATGCTTTGTACATAAATATCAGGACATTTTATATGCTAAATTAAAAAAAAAAACCAACAACTTAATCTTGTCTATTACTGACACTGTTATCACTGGCACATGGAGAATTAAAAATGTCTTGTCATATGCTGTCAAGCCTTGAGTTATTCATTTTTCAGCATATTTATTTTGTTCTAAATGAGTACATCTTTGTTCCTTCTTGTCTCTTTTGCCTTCTGTTATTAGTGTGCCCTTGACTAAGCAGCTTTTCCCAGGGACAAATGGTTCATTTAAAGAATGTACAGTGATATTTGTTTATTTTGCCATTTGCAAATACAGCTATCGGAGGTAATACACCTCAAAAAGAGAGAGCAAGAAAGCTTCTCTGCTGGTAGGCTCATTATGTTTTTTGGTTCTTATGCTGGAGGCCCCCTTTTAGAAAGAGAAAACTTCTTAGCTGTTCTTCTAGCCATTACATTTGTGTGTGTAATTTAGAGAAATTCAGAAGCAAGCTGGAAAATGGGAAATGCACATGTCATGGTTAATCTAGATTTACAGGAACACTTTGATACGGCTCCATTTAATAGACTAGTTAAACTGATGGCAGTGGGGGATCCTGCTTGAACCATGGGAAAGAATAAAAAACTTGGCTACAGGACAAAGGAAAATACAGAGGGGAAAAATTGATCTTGTGTAATAAGGAAAAAGAGGAAGCACTGAATTATTTTCTTAAAAGGCCTATTGTTATTACCCGTCTTTCTAATAGTGAGTAGATATTGAGAGAGAAAAGTAAGTTACACTCTTTAGCCTCATATTGATCTGGAGTCCCTTCTCAATCCAGGGAATTGAATGAGACGATATAAACTGACATTGTCAGACCCATGAAGTTTTGAGGCAACAGCTCTTCAAATTGTATTTTTATCTGTAGGCATGACTTTTTCACTTGACTTTAAAATGGTGCAAATATTTAAATTCCCAAGTTGGCAAAATAGTTCGCGGTCATTTATGTTTTGGTAACTAAATTTGATGCACTCCTAGAAAAAGAAGGACTAGATAAGCGACATCAAATATCAATTGTATGAGATGTGTTATCCTTATTTTCCTTGCATGCAGTAGTAAAGAATGACTACAGGTGTCTGGCACTTTCTAATGCCCAGAGGAGTGCAGGTCCTAACTCCTGGTCCAGGTCTGTTCTTGTAGAGCCCGACATTTGAGTGCCTAGGGGTCAAGAGGTCCTGCAGGACTCTTGTTCATCGAGGATCAAATAAGAGCTACCCTGGCAGGTGGTGATGAAACCTGCCAATTCAGGAGAGTCAGTGTTGGCTGGAATCTCTGTGGTAGGTGATGTGGACTGAGGTGGATCTTGGGATCTTCTCAGGTTGTGAGGAACATACAAGGAGAGCTGAAAAAGGCTAAATAATTTATGAAGTGGATCATTTTCAATTGCCTATACTGCTCTTTCTGATACTGATGTTGGAAAGACAGGATTTTGGGGCTATAGAGATGCTAGCTAGAGTAAGTGGCTTGTTCTCATCCCATATTAATACAATATTTGGCATCCAAAGGATGACATTTTGCGCTTAGATTCCTGTGTAGACTAAATCACTTTACATGACACTGTTGTTTTCATATTTCTACTTAATTTATTTATTGGAGTCAGTTGTTTATATCAGACTACTTGTGTAATGTCCAAACTTCTTCTGATTGTGTATACTAAGCTGTTAAGCAGAATAGCCTTGGCTATTGAAAGTAGCATAGATTTATATCTTCTACATATCTGAGAATACCAAGGACTAGAAAAAGGTCCTGAGAAATGTTTAAAATACCTTTGAAAAGGAGATTCAAGGAAACTGACTTAGACCTATAGAGCATAATAGAGAGAGGACATGATTTATAAGAAGAATACGGTCTATATAGAACAAATAAACTTAAAAATTAAGACTGAAGGACATTTTACTGCTCAAATTCCAGAAAACTAACAGATAGGAAAAGACATTCTTATTTAAACACTGATAAATGAACACAGAAATACTATTAGACTCTGATAATATTTCAGTGTATAAACAAACCCAGTCCTTCCTTCACAGTAACATAACATCATTCTAAGGCTAAACATAGTTGAAGGTAAGGAAAATGCTTCATCTGATTATATTACAGTAATCTCCCACATTTTAGTGATACATTTAAGGGAAAGAAGCTAAGTGTGAGCAAGAAAAAAATGGAAATCATCCTATTCACAATGTAAAAGAGACTCTGATTTGTTATGGCAAAGTTCATCAACCATTTCCTGGAAAGCAAACTTCCTGGGGAGTTCTGAAGCTCACTCACCTGCTCAGGCACAAGCTGGGGGGAGGGTCTGGCTTTGGCACGTTCTTTCTTCCTCAGGATAGCTTTTCTGTTTAAGAAAACTTAAATATTTGAGTACAGCACACAATATAGTTTCCAAAATATCAGCCTTGGCCCAACACAGTTCTGTGTAGCTTCAGGTGTCATTTAAGTATGCAGAAACTCCCAGGAGCCCTGTCTGTTTCTTTACATGTGACGTAATTATGAAGAGGACAACATTTTTCACCTAGATGATTTCTCGTGCAAATGATTTGCAAAGTCATCCTTGATTTTTGTGGAGGCATTTGCAAACATTCTTCCTGGTACTTGGCTTCTATTAAAGAGCCAAGTAAGGGAATGAATAGCACTTCATATCCTAACAACAGAAGGAAACCCTTTTAGGATGTGCCCTTTCCATATTTTCAGGTTTGAAGTGCACCTCTGGTACTGCTGAGAACCTCCGGACCTCTTGGCATGTGAACCTCTTCAGAAACTGTGCTACCCAGATTGTGCAATCGAGATAGCACCAGCGTTTGGATCCCAACATGAAGAAAACTTCACCTTGCCTCGTATTTCCAGCTGAAGGTGGAAAGTTTTCCTTCTGGCCCAGGCTGATTTCTGGGGTGTTAGCTAAACATTGCCAAGTTTATGGACAAACGGAGGTGTTCACATCTGACAGCATCAGGTCTGTGCTTCCAGGTGATCCAGTAGAACAGATGCTATATTCATTACCACGACTAACATTGCTTTTACAGGTGATTAATCTTAATCTAATAATTAGCAAAACTCTTCTTGCAGTCAGTGGGTTTGGATCAAGTAAATGTCTCATCTGTTTTGCTCCCACCAAGTTAAAATAGACTGAGTAGCTTAACTGTTTTTGAAAGAATGCTTCGTTTCTTAAGAGAACTGCTTTATCTCATTCTGTAAAATGTTGTTAAAATGACTTTCCCACAAATAAAGTGCAACTTTTAAGAAAAAGCATTTCATATTTATCAGTGACACGTCTTAACTAAGTTTTGAACTGATGTATCTATGATGTTTTTAGAAAGAAATCTTCAGAGTGATCATTCTTCTGCTCATGCATTACACTTTGAAGATGAGGGACAGAATCCGTGGAGTGGTGAGGTGCCTGTCAGATCAGCCCCTGGCTTGAAGGCAACCCCAGGCTAAAGCAGACAGCTGATGTGCTGATCAGTATTACCTGCTTTGGCTACAAATGTACATAAAGCTTGGGATTCAAAGGCTTCAAAATAAAGGAGTGTTTTGATCAGGTTTTAGTTTTCACTTGGCTCAGTTACAGTGATGTGTCAGCTCAGCCGGCTGCTGGTTTTACTTCCTGTTAGCAGACCTGAGTGCACACATAATTGTCTTGACAATGATCCTGTTCTTGAACTCATCTCTACGATAAAGTGTGCAACTGAAGGGAAGACAACAGCTTCTCACCAAGCTGTCTCAGCCCTCGTAAGGTGCACATTTTGGTTCGTGAGGTACATTTCCCTATGGTGCCTGTTGGAAGGTGGGCACAGGCCTGGCCAGGCAGGGCTGCTGTCTCAAGATGGCGATGGAGGCCGGGAGGTTTCATGTCACAGGGGCAGAGAGGCTCTTGCCTGCCTTCACCTGTGCTGCTGGCAGCAGACCCACACCATGAGACACACCAGTCACACAAAAGAGCAGAGTTGCTGTGTGAACGGTTTATGTTGGGAAAGCAGCAAGCAGGCACCTGCAGCACTGAGTTCCTGGCGATGCTCCTTGCCTGTGATTCAGTGCAGAACCAGAGCTCTGCATCATCTGATGGTAATGAGAGTGGGGTGGAAGGAGACATTTTGATTTTTCTGTCCTATAACAGCTCCTGTAATGAGGCCACAGCATACACCAAGAATCCTACGTGCTAGAGCATAAAGCAATAACTAAGCAGGAACCACTGCACTGTGGTGACAGCAGGACTAGCTGGATCTGACAGGTTAATGCCAGCATTTATTTTTCCTCTACACAGGCCGTGCCACAGGAGCACAGAGCTACTTGTATGTCAACGCTTGTTCAAGTCAGACTTGGGCAGTGGTTTTATAACACTGTGCCTGCTGAACATGCACCTGGGGGGACCAGTAGTGGCTTGAAGCAGACTTGAGTGCAGCAGCAAAGTAACATGTCTCCTGGGTGCAGCTGATTGACTTCCAGTCTCCTTAAACAAAAAGGGGAATTACAGCTTGCCCAAGAGGTTACAACTGTGCAAAAGCAGCAGGGTCAAGGAGAGCTCTGCTTAGGTGTCTTGAGCCCTTGGGCCATGAAGCCATAGAAGGCTAGGAAGTGGAAGGATACAATTAAGCCAGATTAGGTAGTGTTACTGCCATATGGGCCACTCTGTGAAAGATTATTGAATGATGGTAGTAGTGATTAACAGGGAAAAAAACCCACAAAAACACAAAAACAACCTAGCTGTAAAACTGAGTATCGTTCACTTCATCTGTCCTCCTTACTCCCACAGAGCATGATATTACCTTTGTGGTTTCTGTTAGGCCAAGATTTTTTCCACCTTTGCTTTACTAATTAGAGCCACAGAGTTTAGGAAAGATCTATTTACTTATTTATTGCTAAAGAAAGCCCAAATCAATTAACACACTTTTTAACCAGCTCCCAAGCTGCTTAGTTAGGCATGCCAGTATGTAAGAAGGAAAATAAAGCAGCAGCAGAAGCAGGAAGGAGTCCTTCAGTTTGAGGGTGAGCTGGGAGAGAGGCTGAGGAGCTGGGTGCATGGCAGGAACATGGGGCCAGGTCCAGGATGGGACCTGGGATGCAGGCCCCAGCCACAAGGCAGGGGAAAAACAATCACAGGAGTGTACTGTTTAGATTGAGCTGATCTGACTCACAGCGAAAGGGTTTTTTGAAAGCTAAAACAGCAGTAAACAACAAAGGAGGAAAGAAACAAAGAGCGTAGGGACTACATGTAAAGAATAGAAAGCTCACAAGAAACTTCAGAATTTTTCAGATTTAACAACCAGCTGTGGCCAGTATTGATGGAGAGCACATAGTGTTCTGGAAAGATGCCTTCTCTAATGTCTGTCTCTTATCAATAAGAACTA
Source organism: Numida meleagris (assembly GCF_002078875.1). Taxonomy (NCBI): domain Eukaryota; kingdom Metazoa; phylum Chordata; class Aves; order Galliformes; family Numididae; genus Numida; species Numida meleagris. The sequence goes on from NC_034409.1 coordinate 121,716,585, forward strand.
GTGTTAGGCCTATTAACCCCCTCTAACTACGTCTAAAAACGCTGTTTACTCTGGGAGAAAAAAAAAAAAAAAAAAAAAAAAGTAGAGAAATTCAGCTCAAAAAGGCTGGAGGATTTATAACTTTTAACATTTTTGTGTGCTTTAAGGGCTGAAAAACTAGTATGAGGCTCAGCCCTAGCAGTTACAGGTACCCTGCTAGCTGCAAACATCTGCCCTTCCCCAGGGCATTACCAAAGTACCTCACAGCATGGGGCAGAGCAGGAGCTCATGCAGCTACTGACTGTTGCCCTGCTCCCAGTCAGGCACTGTATCTCATTGATGCAGCCTGGAAATGTGCCCGAGGCCTACTTGCATGGCTCAGCCAGGGATTTGTTGGGCGCATCCCAAAGAGGATGACTGAGCGGCTTCATACCAACGTGCTGCTGTGAGGCTGGTCCCGAGGACTGCTCTGCGTCACACTGGTTTGCTGTAGGGACCTTGATGCCAATGTGTGTCAGCAGTCTCTCACTTTCAGCAGGTACATCCCTGGTGATGGCAGGAGGCCAGGTGCAGGAGCCACACATCCTCTCACAGTGGTGAAACCCTTGTCTGATCTGTGAGCATTGCAAAAGGGGATGGATCCTTTCCTAACACTTTAGCTCAGAGCATCGCAACCTTGTTTTTATGATATTGATATCTTGGTAGTTATTGATGGGTGTATATGGATGAAACCAAACAGCAGAGCCCACAAGTTCATAAGGCTTCAGCTTAAAAGCAAATTGAGTATCTACTTGTAACAGGAATGAAAAGGATTAGATTTAACAATATATTGAACTAACCATTTCAATATATTGTCCATTGGTTGGCTGGGAGTTGTTAACATTATTTAATGGAGTTGGGCGCACAGGCAGTTCGTGGAAAGAATGGGCAGATTCCATGTGTTCCTTCTCTCGACTTAAGATGTCAAACTACAGCACACGCATGCAAAGAAATACCCTGGATTCTGCTTTCCGCTTCAGGCAGCTACTAACTCACTATTTCCATTCCAAATGTTTATTTATTTTGTTTATATCTTCTCATCTTTTCCCAGGACAAATGGCAGTTCTCAGATGAATTCATCCCCTTAAAACCGCAGTATGAAAGAGCTCATTTCTCCAGCCAGGAGGACAAGATGTGTAATATTTTCTGTGTTATGAAAACATAGCATCTACTAAAAGTTTGTAAAAATTGAAGCACTCATTTTTTATCTGCTCTGTAGTCTGCTGGGAGATCTAAAAGCAATAAATGAAAAGACTGTTAGTACCTCAAGAGGATAATGAGAAGTTTTATCAACCAGGAAAGAAAAGTTTATATTGAAGCCCAGTGGATACCAATTCCGTGCACGTGAAGATAGAGCCTGTTTTAAAAAATGACCAATATTTTCCTGATGGTGGGAAATATTCCTTGGATACTACAACAATAGGCACAAAGAGAGCAATTGGAAAACACTTGCCAACTGCTTGTGGTCTATTTTTCTGTCCTCACTCCACTTGCCTGGGTTGGTTCAATAAAAGATGCCTTGAGTCCGTGAGGCCAAAGCTCTGTGTTATGCTGCTGAAGTAGCAGCTGCCCCCCTGAAGTTCAGACGGCAGCTACTGCTGCAGTTGGTGCACACAGCACCCCTGCTGCAGCATCAGGCAGCCAGCTTCCAGATAGAAGATTCCCTCTCTGCTGGAGTAACAGGAAAAGCCTGAGGATTCCGTTTCTGAGCCACATAGATGCAAATGTGGTATTGGATAAAGCAAACACAAATGAGCATTTATTCATTTATTTATGCTTAGACTGCTAGCATTCAGTTAAGGCTTGAAAATGAAATTAGCTTTATATTTACATGTGGTGTTCAAATGTATTTATTTAAACTTAGATTCATGTACTGGGGAAAAGAGGAATAAAGATAGCCAAGCACAATACTTTGGCCTCGTGTACAGCAGCTGACAGCACTGAACTTGGTCACACATACGCCTGGCCCCTGCTGCCATCAAGACTGCTGTGACTTGGATCCAATGCTCCTGTATGCCCAGTCTGCTTCGTGAGCCTCCTGGCTCTGTAGCTCACACTACAGAGGTGACATCTGCCTTGTCCAGAAGGGATAGATGAGCAGCAGCTCACTTGCTATGTTCTCCTGGGGGCACTGGTTGTGGTGAGTGGATTAATACTGCCTAGGACTTAGACTCCCTAGACCAGAAGGACATGGATGCTGCTGGGGCTCTGTTATCTAAACCCAGGATCAGCTTAGCTGTCTCGGCATCACGCATCTCCCTTCTCCACAGTGAGAGTGAAGCTGCAGCAGTCCTCCATCCCATGCCATGGTCTGGTACGCGCCACGGACTCTGATTTCTTTCCGTGGCTTCTTGGCTGCACTTCCTGGTGGTTTTGATTCATTTTGGTGTTGGGAAGGCTTAGTATTATCTGCCTTCCACATGTGGATCAGATAAATTCAGTGCAGCATTACTGCAGGCACAATACAGCCCAGCTACACCAAACGCCTCCTGAGAGGCAGCATCTTACAATCGTGAAATGTTTGGTACAATTTATGTCTTGGGAAGGGTCAGGATACTGTCTGACAAAAGAATCCAACCATCTGGAATCACTTGCATGAAAGCTCTTCATTTCTAAATCCCTAAGCATTACATCCTAAAGTCTGTGCACACCCAAGAATCCCATTAACGTTGACCAGAGAAATGGCTGCAAACAATCTTGAAATGAGAATTTCTTCATGCTAAAGGCAGATTAAATTCCAAGTTTAAAGTAGCAATTGAGCTTTTTAATTGCTTCTTTCAGCTGTGGCTTTGTAAGAAGTAGAAAATAATTGCACAAGCATTGGTTGACTTAGAAAAGTCTATTCTGAGGGGAGATTTTGTGAAACATTGGAGATAGCAGATCATCAACTTTTACACTGCACCAGAAAAACTCCAAGTTAACAAAAAAGGTCTGGCTCCAGGCTGAACCACCAAAATAGAAACTGAAGACAGTGCTACAAATTGGTTTATATCAGTTTGGCTATCCTGTAAGTAGAGCAGGGAATAACTTAAAATTCCTGAGTTGGTCATGTTTTGGAAAATCCCCCTCATTTTTTATTAGCGCACACACCTTTATGCATTAAAAGGCTGCCTGTAATTAATTATGGCAGGGCTTTGCAGTAAAGTGAAAGACATTTCTGTGCTAACTCCAGAATTTCCAGATTAATCTGTCTTCCTTTCACATATTAAAAAGGAGCAAAAGTACTTTCAAATAATTTAGATGGGTTTTCAGTACATTTTCTGTTTTACAGAAATCACTATTTTCCTGAGGGAAAAAAAAAAAACAACTTTTCTCACACTGAATTTGTTAAAATAAACCTTCAGTGATGAAAACACTCAACTGGAAATACTCTCTAAAGTAAAAAAATGTATGCAGGTGTGATGCAGAACATATGAGTCCCAGCTGCTGGGAAAGCTTGGAATAATTATTATCTATTTGCCGTAGGAACAGTGTTACTTTAAACAACAGGGTTGGGTTTCTTTTTTTTTTTTTTTTTTTTGCATAATGGTGAGCTAAAGGTCATGTGTACAAGCTTTGTTTCAGAAACATGAGAAGCAGAAGCTCGTGCTGTAAAGAACAGCACACTGACTCGGAGGACAACAGAACTAACAAGAACAAAACATGCTGGAGGATACAGAGCTTGAGCTTCTCTTATCCACTGGCTGGCAAAGTGATGCTGAAGAACCTGCACTGAGAAAAAATCAGAAGGAATATTGGAATATTTGAAAATTATACAGATTAGTCCACCCATAAAGAAAATTCAGAGGGCCCTGGCCAAACATCCTGACTACACGGAACAACAGTAGACAGAACCCAGCATAAATAAAAGCAGAGTAGTACATGGAAGGTAGACCAGAAGCATTTCCCTACTACGGGCACCACCACTGCCTGGCTTCTGGGAACTTCTGCTCAAAAAACCCCAACCCATCAACAGATGAGGTTCTGGGACAAAGACTGGATTAGAAGCCACAACAGGAAATATAGTGAAGAACTAGTTACGTGGCACACTTCACCATTTGACCTGCATCTTTATAATTCCAAGCTGCATCTCAGTATTGACTGTCTTCAGCACAATATGGAGCAATGTCTGACGGACTTTGCTATTTCCTTACCGTTTGAAAAAAGCTTCCAAGTAAAGAGTAGGCATTTTTCCTGTCATTTACTATTAACTATAATGCCTCCAGCCTCCTGATGTTCTGCAGCCCCAATTTCTGATGCTCACACACAAATATGCAAAACTGAACTTTTCTAGACATCAGTGAAATTCCTGCTTCTGTCACTGGCTCCCAAAGCAAGACAGGCTCAGCCAGTTGCCCTCCAGCTGTGACACGGCACCAGCTAGCATGCCGTATTGTCCACACCAACCCTCCAGCCACAGCTCTCCATCCCTGTTCCCCATAGCACTAGCAACTGTTCCAGCACAACTCTGAGCTCAGGTACATTGAAGTCTATGAAGTTTCCTAAATAGCTCTAAGCCTTCATGCCAAAACCTGAAATCACTCACCTGCTTTTAACAATGGCATTTCTCACACGGACAAAGAAGAAAAAGAAAAAAACACATCAGCTTCTTGTTCATTAAGTAATTAATAAGATCACTGGAAACTCATTGTGGAATTCCACAGGGATTAAAATAGCAACGGAGAAGTTCACTGTATTGGTGGTAGTTTTGAGTAGAGCAAACTAACAGGTGAAGCTGTCGAGAGCTAACATCTCTTTGCGTCTAAGTTCTTGCTTGACCAGGCTCAGCATTTATAATACCACTTAAAAAAAGCTCACTATGTTAAACAGGCTCATGTGCTCAAGGCAACACCCGGATCTCAAGAAAGTAAATTCTGCATTCCAAAGAGGCAAAATACGTATTACTTTCCTGAGTTTGCTATGTTAAGCTTCTGAGCCAACCACCTCACCCAGACGTGTTTTGCCAGATAGCTTTCTCCTCCTACCTCAGCCAAATCATCCCACATTCATTGCCACTCTGTGCCGGTGGACAGGGTGTGTTGCCATAAACTGCAAGGCAACACAAGCCATAGCACTAAGCACATTTATCTTGTCTGGGCCTCTACCACTGTGAGATACAAATCAAACTATCGGCAACATTTCCTGGAGTAAGCTCAGTAGCATTCACTGCTCTTTTCCTTACACTGGTGACGAGATGTCTCTTCCAGCCCTCCTCACCTTACTGTTGGTTGGATCCAACGAGTCTCTCTCCCAGCAGCTTCACAGAACAAGGTCTCAAGGCCGAAGCTGCAGAACTATCAGGGAGCATTAAAAAAAAAAAAAAAAAAAAAAAAAAAGCCCTCCCATGAAGAAGATGTTTTTGTTGGTTTCCACACTCTCTGGAAATTCATTACTCCCATGGAACTACGGGCTGAAGAGACAAAGAGAATCAAAGGCACACGCATCGCTGAGCCCAGCAGCTCAGTTGTGAATCACAGGGAATCAAGTGGCCCAAGGTCTTGTTCACAGCTTCTTAACTTTGGGAATAACTCTGTATTAACAACTTCCTCATGCAAGAGGTGCATGAAGGCTGCGCTTATCCACTCCTCTCCATTATGAAGAACAACTGAGACTATAGGTATCCCTCCACAACACAGGGCCTCAAGTAACTTGCCTTGCCCCCAGTGTTGTAACGTGCTAGAACTGTATGTTTCCCATGGTTTCAGTGCTGAGAAAAGGAGTAGTCTTTAAATACTTGCTAACAAAGCCACAAAGCATTCAGAAATCTAAACATAGGTAAAGGTATCATTCTGTACCTTGTTTGCATTGGAAGAATCAGTTTTATTCCTTCCCACTTGCATGCAATCAATATGTTTAATACACAATACATGTTTTCAGAAATGTTGCATACCAGTTACCACCCACTCTCCTAGCAAAAAAGGATTTGCAACTGTAGGTTATACATTGTTATTTGTTGCACATTCCAGTTATACAAGCTAAGCACTTTGTGTCCTTTAAAAAGAAAAAAAAAAAAAAAAAAAGAATGCTAAGAAGCAACAACAGGAGGGAGTAAACTTTCTATAGCCAGCTCCATAAAGTGCCCTCCTGCTTGGTGGGGTGGCATCACCAGCAGCCTGCAACAGTGTTTGCAGGCCTGGCATTGCAGCATATGGCACCATTGACTTTAAACCTTTAAAAAAAAAAAAAAAAAAAAAAAAAGAATGCTAAGAAGCAACAACAGGAGGGAGTAAACTTTCTATAGCCAGCTCCATAAAGTGCCCTCCTGCTTGGTGGGGTGGCATCACCAGCAGCCTGCCCACCAGGGTTCCTTCTGCTCACATATTGGCCTGCAAGGCACTGCACAGCAGTAAGGATGTATGCATTTATTTACCTTTCATTACTGAACCTCCTCAAGACACTCTACATGTAGTTTTTTCACTGACCTGGACCACATCAAGTTGTGTAGATGAATCTTCTTTTTCTTGGGGGGGAAAGAAGAGGATAGACTGGGCCCCCCTAAGCCACCTTTTTTTGCCCTTCAATACCACCAAATCTGTTGTGCTTCTTCTGGAAAATCTCTGCTCTTGAAGATGTAAAAAGTCACACATTTCCTTTAATGATCAAATGTAATGAAGATTTCTCCTGTTATCCACCAGTAACTCATAACAGAATCACTCATCTGACTCGGGAGATTGCTGATGAGGGAACAAGGATGTGAAAAATGACATGGAAAGGAGAAACGTGAAATACTTCTCCTCTCAATCCAGAGCACTTTGAGAAATCCATTGCTTCAAATCTCTCTCCCTCATTACCTGCAGTCACACCAAGTGCAGCAAGATACACACCTCGCTGAGCAGAAGCACCCCAGACATTTGCTAACCTTGAACCAAACTGTATTTAATTGCCAGGAACTCAGGGCTGCAAACATTTCCAACTCCAGAATCCCTGTTAAATAGTTGTATAAACTTCATTCCTCAGCTTTAAGAAGGAAAAAAAAGCCTGTTTGGCACACTGTATGAAGCCCAGGAGACACATATATGGTAGGGAACAATATCTGCATACACACTAGTGCTACTCCTTCCTTCCTTCCAAGCATCAGCATGATTGACATTTGACTGTTACAGAATGGGGAAAAAAAAAAACACAAAACAGAGGAGCAGAGGGAGCTATGGTGAAAGATAAAGGCCAGAGCAACGAAAGGGAGGGTGGAAGGCCTGGGCAGGGAGGTAAGAGCTCTTGATCTGTTAGACACTTTGAGGAAGTTGTCTTGTCCTGCCTACAACAGGAAGAGCTATCTATAGGGGAAGACACAGCCCAGGGCCCCTGCCACCGTGCTGCCTTGCAGCTTAGAGATGACAGTGCCATCAGCTACAATTGGCACAACCAGCCCTTCAGCTGCCTGTGTCTCCCTTTGAAGAAAAAGCCACATGTGTGAGGACACTGAAGCTTCCTATGCAAACAAACTTACCCGTGTATCCTAAACTGTGTATTTATGGACACTATGGACAACATGTTAACCAATGCAGAAGGTGCTTGAAATATCTAAAGCAAATGTAGCCCACGTTTCAGTTTTATAAACAGTCATTCCTGACCTTAGATCATTAGGAGTGTCATTGAAAGTGGACAGCGACATTTTTGATATCCACCGAAGTAGGTGCAGATCCAATAGTAGCGTTACAAGATTCAGAAAACAAAAAACTGGCAGTGAATGCTATCTGAGTTTTTGACTCTGCACAGAATGTAAAGAATTAAGCTAAACAGTGATTAAGTAAAAACAATTTATGGCCTCAAATGTTCACAATTAAAAAATTCAAAGAAAACAGACTTTGTTTGGATGCAACCATTCCTCGTGCTACCCTGGAAATATTCACACAGCAACACTGCACTGAGACACCAGGAAGAAGAAGTGTTCTCTAAGAAAATCAAGAACCACCAAAAAAGGTACAAGTACTTCTTGAAATATTTCAGATTTATGAATATCATAAAGACATTGTACATGTTTCTGCTTTTTAAACCTCAGATGCCATTTAGCTGGTTGCCCAGTAGACTGCCACATTACAAAGATGCCAACCAGTTTTAACGAGAATTCCCAGGAATAAAAACCTGAGCAAACAGAAAAGAGCGCTGGACCCAGAGATTATACACATAAGAATATATATGCTCAACTACCACACACCGAACTTTGGGACAGCGTGACAGTCAAACCTGAGGGCCAAAACAAGAGGGGAAAAGTAAGATCTTGCTTTGTAATTTCTCTAGCCAAGTTTTCAGGGACATAATCGCTCTGGTAAAAGAACTGCCAAAAGCACTCCCATAGACACTGTCAATTGTCGCAGTCCCTACTAAACAGATGGCCCCCAAAATATTTGATCACTTTACTAGGCAACATTTCCGCAAACACTTCAGTTGTTAGCACTGATTCACGTCCCACCTCTCACTGCTTACAACAGTCTCTGGGGTTTCGGTTTTGATTTTACCGTGGGAGTGCACAGATAGATCTGTGACCAGCTGCACCGCCTCCTGAAAAACACACGAGCCTTGCAGGAAGCATCAAGTCTCCCATGCGCACTCCATTCACACAGTTAGATGCAAGCTAACTTAGTTGTTTACGAAATTTCTTCATGATGGACCACATTAACTCCATATAACTACGTACATCAGTGTGAAAGGCTCTGTGCACACAGATAGCCCAGCAGACACCGCCTGATCCTAAGGCTGGCCCTCAGAACACATTTGGTGCATTCACCAGTTTCTTATAAAGGAGAAAACCACAGCCAATGAGGTAACAGGAGAAAGAGAAGGATGGGAAAGCAACAATTTAGGCTTAAATTGGAAGTCGCACCGAAAAACCAATGGGATCTCAACAGAGTTCAAAAGTAATAATTTTCCTAAACTGCAGATGTGAAGGGCTACCTCATGTAAGTTGACAGAACATTTTGCACATTTAAGACCCAACAATACAGTAGATAAGGGAAGGAAAGTAGTAACAGTCTCATTTTTCAGATGCTCCCAGCTCACTGCTGCATACAGTTGGAGTCTGAACTACCACTGATTTGACTCTGCCTTTGCTGTACACACTTTGAACTGTCTGGCTCTGCCAGTTTGCCTAGGTTTACACAGTTTTGTCTTATCCCTTTCCAAGCTGCAGCATACTTAGCACTGCCAGTCTTGCTGCACTGGTTTTAATTAGCCCTTTGTAATAAGAATGCTTATCAATCCAGTCCATATAAAGCACATCTGTGAAAAAAGTACCTGCCAGAAATCCCTAAAAATAAACTTCTCTGAAATTACCCCCAGAAGTATGTGACACAATTCCAGTCATGCAACAGAAAACCTTTTCTGTACCATACTGGTCCTCCCAAACAAATCCATTCCCACACATTTTAGAAGTACTCCCAACTGGAAATTACGTCAGTCTTCCATCTTTGCTGCAGCTTCATACAAATATTCAAGATTTCAAGCAAAGCCTCAGAAACTGCAATAACACTGAAGAATGAGCATCTCCCCCTCCTACCTAAGTAACAGAAGTTACCAAAACAGTATTTAAAAAACTGAGTATTCCCAATTTCTACTGCAACCGTAGTTAGTGTGTGGATAATAAAGTCACAACTCACTTCCAGTCTAATCCTCTCACCTACTATGTGCTGTATCTTCACACATCACTCAGTTAGACGGTTGCCCTCAATGTCTGCTTTCAGTCAGCACACATCTCCATGGTGCCCACCATATTATGCAAATAACAGCAAGTTTGGCTTGTAATCACCAGAAGAAATCTACTCATCAATCAGCGGTGAACAGAAGATAGGAGGTTCTGCACCCCCCCTTTCAACACAGCCAGCATGCTGACCCAACAGGGATACGGCAACCCGAGGAGCAGTAAGGGCAGGATTCACCCAGAGCCACTGACAAAAGCACATCCAGCAGTAACCAACTGCTCCAAACTGAAGAAACTCACTGAAGTTGAACTGAGAAACTAGAAAGGGAATTTTCAGGCAGGAGCTTACAACACAAGCCAAAAGCAGGGAAGCACTTGTCCAGCAGTCAACACCAAAGCAAGGGCACACAGTGAAATTACTGAGTGGCTCAAAGACTATGATGAAAGCCAAGTTCATGAAGAACTAGAATAAAAAAAAAGGGGGACGGGGGGAGGGGAGGTTGAGAAGACATCCCACATGCCTTAAAGACACCACTAACAATTTGAAAGGCAAATTTCCTTATGAAAGCAGGAAGCAATTTTAAAGCACTTAAAATTGGGCCCTGGCAATGGCCTCCTGCAGACACAGACGACAGGGTGGTCCAACCCAGCCTCAGCAGCAGCCAGGAAACTGGGAGGTGACAGGGTGCCAGGAAGGGCACCAGCCTGCATGGGGACTGGAGAGAGCAACAAACAAAACCAAGATTCTTGGCAGGAGGATTCAGCAAAGAGCATAGGAAGTGCAACAGACTCCAGCTGGGTATGCTGCTCCCAAGTAGGACAGGAAAAGCACAGACGCTGCTTTGCTGCTCTGAGTCAGTAGGTTAAAACTCACACTTGTGCAATTTGTCACTGGGACAAAGGTGACCAATGTCTGCTCATCCTTCCTTGCTTCTCCTGCCACCCGATGCCCTCCTATCCCCCCAGATTCTGCTGCTATTACAGAACTTCCTAAGGAGAAGATGCCTGCAATTATTAACACATAACAATGCTGGGAAGAGATACAGCACAGACCAATCAGTAACACAACTCCAATTTCTTAACAAAACAGGACAGGGAAAAAATGCTACAAGTAGAGCTTAAGCACATTCTCAAGCATGAAAGAGTTTTACGGCTTGTAACTACATTTGTAAAATTATTCTACATTCTGCTATATCAGAGTGCTAATATCAGCCTGCACAGGATCACAGTCCCATTTCAGAGGCCGCTTAAAATAGTGGTGTTTCAATACTGCATGTACTACATTGTCAGACAGATCCAGGCCTGATACCTGCTGTTGCCTCAGCAAATCGCAAATATAAATAAGCTATGACAGCTACAGTTACAACATTACCAAGCCTTCAAAAATCAAAACATAGAAAGTCAATTTCAAAGGCTGATTTTTGTTTCTAGACAATAGTTACAGTTCTGTTGTGCTTTCCTAATTGAAAAACAAAAATTTTGTAAAAGCCCAGGTCACGGGAAAAGGTGACGACAGAATGGGAAGTGACAATATAAGAGCAAGGGAGAGGAAAAAAAAAAGACTAAGATCGAGAACAGTATTTATATATATAAAAATTTATTTAAGTGAAGTCACAAACATTTTTTTTTTAAATCAATTTACAAACACTTCATGTTAAGCATGTTATTGAAACTATCAAGAAAGTTAAAGGAGAGCAGATAACGGCAGTTTTTTTTCCTGAAACAACTAAAGGCATACCCTTACCATCAAGCGCGTTACTGGATCATAGTATTACCTTGATCATACTCCCTAGTATGCAAGGGGAAAGGAAAAGAAAACAAAATACGGAGATGTAAAACAATTATACCATGAACCAATGAATGATTTTCATGAACACCAGACCACAAAAGTCTGGTCTGATGCTCAAGATGCTAACTATTCTATGAGGATAAAACAAGAACAATAATTTAGGTCAAGTATTAAATCTGTTCAAGATTTTTGCAATGCACAATTGGGCTATAAATTACTTTCAGGAATGACAGCAATGGTTAAAGAATTTTTCAGACAAGAATGAAGAGGTGGTACTGAGCCTCACAGAATAATTTTGTCAGCAACCTGAGTTATACCAAATGTAGGATATTGTGTCAAGTCAAATATACATTGATGTTGCAGATATTCTCAATGAAATGGTAAAATTAACAGGTGTAACAAGACAAGTTAGGATTTATTTTTTAAGCAAATATAGTACACAGATTTTTATTTTTTTTTTTTGAAGTGTCCAGTCGTGATCTGCAAAGATCCAGGATTGCACACGAGTTTGCTCAAATGAGAAGGGTTAATCTGCACATTAAATTGGCTTATACTTTCAAAGTAGTATTTTAGGGCAGGGCTCTCCTCCGGGAGACTGTTTCTGACCTCATTCAATCAATGTTCAATTTATTCACCTTCCTGAATCTTTGCCCTCTTTGGATAGTCTGTGACAAGTGCTGCGCTGCAGGAATTCCTGTTTTCCAGCAAACTGGCTTGCTCTGCAGGTTTGTAGTCCATTGTTACAATTGCTGATTGGGTAAAATGAATTTCCTACGTCTTCTCTAGCACAGCTTGCAACGCAACAGAAGCAGAGGTAAAAGAATGCACTAGAATACCAGAGCTCCACTTAAACACCAACGGAGTCAGGCTGTTGGCACCAATAAGAAATTCTGTATTTAACAAAACTGTAAATATTTTAAATCCAAAATTAGTCAGTTTTATATATAAACTCACCCACTTATTCTGCCTGCCATTCCAACTGGCCTTCTGCTTTCACGGAGTCTGAAACAGAAAAAAAATAAACTGAGAGTCATCCAAAGATAATCCAGGCATAAATCTGTAGGAATGAATCTCAGCTACCCTACAACACACACGCCAATCATTGCTTTTAAACAAAAACTAAGGTTTCTCACTTTATTGAGTGCAAAGCAAAGTTACAGCTCTCTACTCACTCTTCAGAAATGATAACTGGCCTCAAATACATCCTTTCATTTTTGTTGACTTTATTTTTAATGGTTGACCTTACGTGGAACTGCAAAACTAGAGATACAGATACTGCAAGAAGCTGAAACGTAAGGAGCATCCTGCTGAATGGGGAGATGAAATCCCATCTGTCTGCCTACTGCTGACCTTTGAAGCCACGAAAACAAAATCAATTCAAGCAATCTTGAAGAAAAGGTCTCTGTAAAACATTTTCCCTTCCACTTGACAGTACAAAGGTAGAAAAGCTCAGATTCTGGTCAAAGCCTATTCTCTATAAAAGCTTATTCTCTCCCATTTAAATTAAAAGAACTCTCTTGCCCAAATGTGAAGTCACAGCCTTTTATTCCTTTGAAGCAGTTACACAACATCCTTAGAGCTTGCAAGGAGCCGAGCGTGGGCGAGAGGGAAACCCATAGGTCACCTGGCGTTTCCCCACTGCTGCTGTGCCAATGACAGCTTCAAGCTTTATCCCAGGCCTAGTCTACGTTTAACAGCTGCTCAGTCAATTGTTTCAGTTAAGGACTTTTTTTTTAAAAAAAAAGTTATAAAATACCCTGTGCTACCAATTAAAAACTGCTCTAATAATTAAGAGTAGTTGAACCCACAACAGCAGTTACATAGCCTTTACTTTTCATTATGTTACTATAGCACTGTAGTTTTTACATTCAAGCCAATCATCAAGCTAAATATTGGTATCTTATAAACTAGCTAGCTAAAATAAATAAGCTTGATTCTAATTCACACAGCTTCCAGTATCTTCTTTAGATGCAAGTCATTGCCAACACTAAAATAAAGTGGAAAATTTCCACAAAATCGAAGAAGGAGATGTCTGGTACCCAGCAGCAGCAGCCGCCTTGAGCTCTGCACTGACAGAACAGCTATTGTGAGTTACGGTCTAGTTAACGTTACGAACTGAAGATCCCGAACAGGACAACACGAAATATAAGAGATATTTTCCCGTCTGGTGCTCACATAACATCAGTAATAAAACAAAAACCGAGCTGCTGTTCTCAAGAATGGAGAAATCTAAACAAAGATATCAGAACAAGTTACGTAATCTGGAATACCAAACACAGACAGCACCAAGGCCATACAGCTGGCGTTGGGTTCTATTACAGCATTCATTAAATGGTGTTTGTTTCCATTCTTTTCCATGCAGGTTGGCCCAGAGATGTTGCTAGGTAGAGAAGTCAGGAGTTGGTGTGATGCACTGAACACTTGCAGATATCCTGAAAAACATCGTCCCTTTCCAGATCAGACTAATTTAGCCACTGCTGATTATCCTACGATATCTGTTGAGCAAAACCCTTTGGGAATGCAAAGATTCTTCCTATGGGCCTAAAAAAAACAGTTGAGAAATAAATATGAATAATCTAACAGAATCCTTCAACCATCATTCAGCTGGCACGAAACTCAACATTTGGTGTCCAGTGTACGTCATACCATGGATTTGACAGAATCCAGCCACCGGTATTTAAAGAAAAATCAAAAGCTGCAGTACAACCCCAAATTTAGACAGGCAACACTCTTGTACCATTGGTGCTTGCTGTCACTGCTCAAGCAGTGGAAGCAGCATATTTGCATGTGTGTGTTTGGGGTTATGCCAATTCAGTGACACTTGATGCTTGTAATAAAAGCAAATCCTTGAAAAAAACAAAATCCCCCCCTGCTTCCCCTAATCACACGCATTCCACAAAATAGGCCAGAGCTTGTGGACTAAACCTACAGAGGCTGAAACTAAATTACATCTCCAAATCATGGTAAATTTGCAAGCTGTGGCCATTCAAATCAAAGTTCCTCTTCACTGATACACGTTTCTGGCCTCCCACGCAGCTTGCAGCTACCACATACTCCCACAGCAACAGGCCTCTACTCTTTGTCTTAGGTACAATTTTATTGCTGAGAAAGCTTTTTTCTTTTTTTAAAGACAATTAAAAAAAAAAAAGGAACCTTTCTACCGACGTCCCAAGGAAAACGCGATTACATCCTAGGAGAGGGAACAACTGGGATTTCCAATTTCTGAGGGGCAGAGCGATAGACACTGCAGCTATCAGCTGCGAGTCCCTGTCCCCACAGTGCCCACCCCTCCCAGCAGACGCAGTCCAACAACTCTCAGGCCCAGCTCAAAGCCCTCCATGGGCCCAGCGATGGCGAGCAGCCGCCCCAGCTCCCCTCGCCCCTTCTCTGCCCCTCCAAAGGGCATCACCGGGGCCAAGGAACCACCCCGCTGCCGGCTGTCACACCTGGCTCTTCTCCTCCTTCTTGGGGCTCTGGGATGACGATGACGGCGGTGGCTGTGCTGGCGGCGTGGCCTGCGGCTCGTTCTCAATACGATTGTGCCTGCTGAGGAGCGACTTGAGAGGGGCCATCCACTTCATCCACAGGTCCAGGTCGACGTCGCCCCACGGCAGGTTGGGGTCCTTGGCCGCCCGCCGCCGGAAGTCCTCGTCGTAATTCATCCACGAGGTGCCCCCGTAGGTGGCGTGCAGCTTGCGGATGGTGTCCAGGTACTTGAACATGGCCCCGCAGCGCGCCGGGTGCTTCTCGCACACCACGCTGGCGTACACCAGAAAGGCCGATACCCACTGGTCCAGCGTGTCCCCCGGGTGCGGGCCGTGCTCGGGGGTCAGCTCTGTGTGGAGCAAGGAAAAGAGGTCAATGAACTCCCCCCGCCAGATGCGCTCCTTGGTGGCCTTGGCCAGCTGGTAGCCCAGGGGCCGCCGCAGCCCCACGTAGGGGGTGGCCGCCGCTTCCGCCGTGGCAGGAGCGGGCGCGGGCGCGGGAGTGGGAGTGGGAGCGGGCG